>NC_052053.1:30126784-30426784 GCF_903992535.2 Arvicola amphibius
CTTTTACATTAGTGTTGCTTTTTTAAGTCACTCACATTTTCTTTTCAATATATTTTAGCTTTGAAAATTATTTAAGGAATGAGGTAACATACTAGACTTGGCTTTCCTTTTTTCCCAGTGTTTTCTTAGTTTTTAAGGACACCCTCTGTTGAGCAGTCCATCCCTTCTTACCGGCTAGACACCTACTCCAACTGAATGCCTCCCTCGTGTACCTGAGTTGGCACATGTCTGTGATCAGGCCAAGCAGAACCAGGAGAGTAGATTTGCAGAAACTACAGGGGGAGGGGGCAGGTGATACATCCAACCTGATGCATTGTTGTGGCTGATTTGCCTTTGTTTGGTTACTCTTAGAACAAACAAGTGAAAAAGATTGCTGTGTGCAAGGGATTTCTAGACATGGCTTCATTAGAAGCCAGGCTTTCTCAGGAATTCGGCTGCTCAAGCCAGATTGTCCCAAATATTTTGTCATTAGTCTCTCCATGCTTTGTTTTGGGATTTTTGGTCTTGGCATTATCAGAATTTGCACCAACTAAAGTGATTCTAAGTCTAACTGGCTTGGCAGAGAATGTACCCGAGCCCTTGTCTTTTTGGCTCTATGTAAAGGAAAGTATTTGGGAAATGGACCGTTTATGAATGCGCAGTCTCTCCACCTTTGTTAGCAATGCGGTCTTACTTTGATGGTAAAATGACGGAGCTGCTTTTGAGTGTTTTCTCTTTGCTACTTGTTCAGGAGGTATCTCTTTCGGGACACCACCTAACAAAAACCCAGTATCAAGAGAGGCCTCCTTTTCAGGTGGTCAGGGTAGTCCAAGAGCCTCCCCAAATAATACAAGCTAGTTCTGTTGCTCTTGGCTGCCTTACAGAGGTTGAAACTATTTCCCTGTTGCTGAAGACACCACACATTTTGGACACGGGATTGGATGATTTGATCTGGGTTTTACTTGAAAGCTTCTGTCCCAAGGTCTATCTTTCATAGTGCCAGAAGAAGCTATGCCAGCTGCCAAGGGAGGGAAGCCACAACAGTCAGACCAGGCTGTGACCCTCTAGGAACCCCAATGATCAGCATGGCAAGATATCCCTAAAGGTACAATAGTGGCATGCATACCTTGGTGACAACCAACAGCTCCCTAATTGGATTTAAGGCCCACTCAACTGAAGGGAGATCACACCCGGTACTGAAAACCTAGCCAACTACCCAGGGCTAGAGAAGTCATGGAGGGTGTACAGGTACCATTTTCTAGACCAGCAGAATTCTGCATTCTAAAGCTTATCAGCCTAGCATAAGTGTGGCTCTCACTCTATCAAAGAAGGCTCTCTTTGCAACAGATGCCATTGCAGAAAGTCAGAACTGATAAAAGCTCAGAGATCAACTGACCATGCTTACACAGTTCTAATGGATACATCTACAATACAGCTGTAGCTAAGTCTCAGTAACATCACGGAGAGTGGGGTGGGGGCGCGCATAAAGAGTATGAAGGCTGTGAGCGTCTGTCTCCTAGAAGTAACAGGGAAGCTACACCCAGGAAGCCACTCAACAGTATGGCTTCCTAGACAAGACATGAACAATGATAACACCTGTACACACGCTAGCGTGGAAACAAGAAATCTCGCGGGACCCCACCCCTAGACAAAGAAGGACAGGCAACTAATGACTGCTGAGAGAAGAATTAGTATTTCTCTGGGATGAGCCTCCTAAGTGGTCAGCCAATACCAAATGGTCATCCCTGAAATCATACATACACTGAATGGACTAGACACGTTATATGTATGAATTTGTATGTGTGTATATGTGTGTGTGTGTGTGTGTGTGTGTGTGTAGTATAGCCATAATAATCAAAAGAAAAAGAGGCCATAACTTTGAGAGGGTACGGGTAATCATGAGAAAGGGTGGGGGCAGGGGACATAGGAAGGATTGGAGGGAAGAAAAGGAAGGGAGAACATGATGTAATCATATTTTAATTAAAAATTAAAAAAATTAAAACCATTATTTTTCAGAATCTATCCAAATATTTGCTGCTTATTTTTAGAAGGGTAAGATCAGCACTTGCTTTAGGGGATGAAAAACCTTAGGCACTTCATTTTAGACAAGAACCTGATTGGCGGAAGTATTCCCTGAAGAGAGCAACAAGAAGTTACTGACTGTGCACGTTCGTGCTTGGTTTCATCTTGCACTGAGTAAGAGCACCGCTGAGCTGTAATTCTCCCTTTCAATTTCATCTCCCTCTTTGCTAAAGCGTCCTTCTGTGTTTTCCCCGCCCATTAAAAGGTGCAGTGTAATACCCAACCAATTTGTTCCTAAATTCTATCCAGATTACTAGCTCTCCTTTTATTCTTACTGAGCTCTTTGCAGAGTACACTGGGTGGTAGTACTAACAGCCTCAATCCATACTGGAGCAAGGCTGTCATTCTTGCTTCTGCGCAAATTGTCTAGGCATTCAGATTGTAGGGTGGGGTTGTAGGTTCACCCAAGAGGGATGCCAATGTGTGAAAAACAGTAACTAACAGCATGGAATAGAGGAAACTATGCACAGAACTCTCAGCAAATGGCCAGAAGGCTGCTCTCCTGTCAGAATATGAGAAGGTCATGGGCAAGCTGAGAACGACATATGTTCAGGTCGTTTCTTCAGAATACTTACAGAGGAAGCATTTTAAGCAGGAAAATGACTTTAGGGATTCAGATGTAGAGTTATTAAAAAGAAGAAGAATATTAAATGTGAATGTGGCACAGAGATGTTTGGGCAGCATTGGGCTTATGGATTTTTATCCTACTCTCTGGCTTCTTTATGAGCATATTTTATACATGGCCCCACCAAGCTAACTCAATCCTACCACGAACACGGATGAAAACCTTGACAAATAGCTTTAAATAATGCAGCCTGCCCTCCTGACATTAGAATGTAGTCAGAGGCAAGAGCAATGAACCCTACAGCCAATAACAAGCATACCTTTAAGGAAGGTAATTTCAAATTACATTTTCTAATCCCAGGAAATAAGATGGTTTTCTAGGCAAACTGTTCACAGCCATCAGGGGTGAAACTCTAAACTTCTAAACACTGGGTTCTGAAAATTGTCTTGGCTAAGATTCAAAACCCCCAGTTTCTTGATGAGAACTCTCATTTCTGTGGGTTTATGAGGCAGTTGTGAGTGTGAACATTGATTAATGTGTGTAATGAATGCCTTTTGTTATAACTAACAGATTTGGGGCCTTGGGAATTTGACCAGGCCACGGGTTTTCTTTGATCTGGCTGGGGGCTCTGGGTATAGCCGGACTGATACTGACTCAGACAGTTTTGCCATCTTGGTGCTTTTTCTCAGTCGCCCGCTCTCAGCTCTGCCATTGACATGATTAAGGAACCCTCAGTAAGTCAAGCCAAGGATGATGTCAATAGAACACTCATTCACTACACGCAGAACGTTTAAAGAAAGTCAGTACTATCTGAGCAGTCTGAATCTTCTCCCTCTCCACAGCTCCATTCTATTCCGTGGCAGTGGGGAATGGAAATAACCACGGGGGGATTCTGCATTAGTTCTGAGGAGCAATTGTTGAGACTCTTACCTGGGGTAGCAGAGACCCGGGGAGACTGTGGGCAAATCCTTAATTACATTTCTGAGAAGAGACACCTAAACACCATTCCCAAAAGCCCACTGCCAACTCGAGCTCTGAATGAAGAAATAAAATTTAGAGAATTTGAGACTAGGCATAAACAAGACAGAGCAATAGGCTGATGAGAGAGAGAGAGAGAGAGAGAGAGAGAGAGAGAGAGAGAGAGAGAGAGAGAGAGAGAGAGAGAGACTGTTAGACTTTGGGCACCTGAAGCTCATCTTTCCTGGTTGCTTATGGTCTTTGGGGAGATCAGACTTGTTAAAAGTGATATGTCAGTACCTAACACGCTGTACTATGTGAGACAATCAAAGAAACAGCTATGTTCCACACCACAACAACGATAGCTCCACGAGGGTGCAGTTTAATCCGTAAGCAACAACACCTCAAACACTTATTGTGCACACACAATTTAGTCTTCGCAGCAAGTCTCGGAGGAAGCTATTATCCAAGTCTTCATCTCAAAGGTGTGAAGACCAAGGCAGTGAGGGTAGGTGGGAAAGTCCGGATCCCGTGGAAGGCAGTCTGGTCCATGAGTCTCCGCTCTTGGTCATAGGGCTGCACACCTCTGTGCCATTAGGTATGGCCCAGCTTCTTAAGCTGGTGTCGTGAACTGATTGTGGGAGACTGTGAAAAGTTTCACGACACTGGAAGATTCTGATGTGCAATGATCAAAAAGGAATTGGAAAACAAACACACAATGAAGCCAGGGTCATTCCGGCAGCACTCACTCGTGTTGCAACCTTGGTTCTGGACACATGTGTGCATTTTTTGCCATGTGTGTCATCACAACACGCGACGCTAGCAGATGCTCCTCAGCTCTGAACTATTGTATGCAATGAACTGTACTGAATGCACTGTACATGCAAAGTTTTCTGCTCTTACAGAGGCATAGTGGTTTAAATATAGAAAATAATAATTTTAAAACTTTCCTACTGCTATGTATTATAAAATTTTGAATGTTTAGAAATTGCTATTCCAATTGCTGACTTGAGTTTTATTTTTTTTTTAAAAAAAAGTAATAGTAATAAAGTAATTTTGGCTTGAGATTAGGGTAGAATTTCCAAGAATCTCTGAAATAGCCCCTAGTCATGTTTTGACCATTTTGTACTATATATTTAGGCAAAGTAGCATTTTCAACAATGACAAGCACAAAAACTCAAAATGTTGATTAATTCTAACTGTTGAAGATGTTCTACACACTACAGTAACAAATAGTCAGCCAAGATTTAATTCTTTATGTGAAAAATAATCAAGCACATTCATCTTAATATTGTGCAAATCTTTTTAATCTTTAATAAATGGCAAATTTATATGTACATCAAAGAATTATTTTCAAATAAATTTTTTTGTAATTTTTAATCTGTAAATATTAGATTATATGCTTATTTCATATACCTATTATCTTAGTGCTTGATTGTTGTGAGGAGACACCATGGCCAAGGCAATTCTTATAAAGGAAAGCATTTAATTCCAAGCTTGCTTACAGCTTTAATGGGTTAGTGTATTAATCTATTATCATAGTGGGGAGCATGGCAGCAGCCAGACAGGCATGGTATGGAGAAGTAGCTGAGGGCCACATCCTGATACACAGGAAGTAGGGGGATATATATATATATATATATATATATATATATATATAGAGAGAGAGAGAGAGAGAGAGAGAGAGAAAGAGAGAAAGAGAGGGGGGCGGAGGGAGGGAGGGAAGTAAGGAGGGAGGGAGGGAGGGAGGGAGGGAGGGAGGGAGGGAGAGACAGAAAGATGCAGGAGAAATACAGAGAGAGACAGAGACAGATGAGAGATTAAGAGAAACCTACCTGGCCTGGCACAGGCTTTTGAAACCTCAAAGTCCTCCTCCAACAAGAACACACCTTCTAAACCTTCCCAAAAGTCTGCCAACAGGGAGCCAAACATTCAAATATGGGGTCTACTCTTATTTAAACCACCACAACTACATAGCTAGGGTCAGATAAAAATGTCTCAGTAGAAAGGGGTCATGATCACAAAAGTTTAAGAAGCCTTGAGAAAGTCATGCAGAGGAGCAAAGAGTTATTGGGAGAACGTTTGTGAATGTCAGTTGTAGGTGACTGGGGACAAATTGACAGGGTTATGATATCTCTTCAATCTCCTCCCACAAGGAGCTGGCTTCTAAGTAGCTAGGATCAATAAAATGTTCCTTCTAGTTGGTTAGACTCTTGAATAGAGCATGGGGACTTGCCCAGAAGAACACTGGAAAATTACCCACTGTACCATCATGACCAAGAAGATAGATATGTGTGTTTGGTATTGTCACTGGAACTTTCTTTGGGACAGCAACCAGCTCCTAAATAAAGCCACAGAGATGTAATACTAATTATGAATGTTCCGCCTTAGCTTAGGCTTGTCTCACTAGCTCTTTTAACTTCATTTAACCTGTTTCTAGTCATCAACTTTTTGCCTTGGAGCTTTTTACCTTTCTTTCATTCCGTCTATCCTGTCCTACTTTCCTGCTTCCTCCACGCTTGGCTGGCTTGATCCTGGCATTTCCCTGACATGTATTTCCTTTTCTTTCTTTTTCCAAGCCTAAATTCCTCCTCCTATTTACTGTCCCTGCCAGGAAATCCCATTTATACTCCCTCGATATTTATTCATTTTTTTTTGTTAGAGTAATCAGGTGCCTTAGGCAGGTAAGGGAAAAGGCAATGCATCTTTACATAATTAAACACAGCATATCTTTACATAGGTAAACAAATATATTCCACAACATAAACAAATAAAGCACATCTTTACATAGGTAAACAAATATATTCCACAACAAAAACAAATAAAGCACATCTTTACATAGGTAAACAAATATATTCTACAACATAAACAAATAAAGCACGTCTTTACATAGGCAAACAAATACATCTTTACATAGTTAAACAAATGCAACACATTTTTGCATAGTTAATTATTCTGCAACATGGTATATATAACAAAAGTTACAGTTTACTGTGTTGAGGGTCATCACACAAGGTGCGTGTTCTAATCCTAACTATGGTCCTAGATCTATCTCCCCAAAGCTGCTCACCTGTGCTTCATATCTTAGCTGAAGGCCAGGCCCAGTCTCTAACAGAAGTCTCTGCAAGGGTCAGGATCCTGGGGGAGACTCTCCAGAAGCAGGGCAGATCCAGGTGGAGTCTCTCCAGAGGTACAGAGCATTGCACTGGGCCTCTGCTTACATTCTGTTCAGTGGGCATCATGGGTTCTAGCATTACATCTGGTGATCTTGAGTGAGTGAGCGATGTCACTGGGTTCTGCTTATTAGGTGTAGCCTTGGGTGTCGTGGGGATCCTGACTAAGTTATTTTCACACGTCTAAAGGCATTTTTCCCCTATTCTCATTACAGTATCCAACTCAGGACATTAAAATCTGTGGTGACTTGTGCATATTTAACCGCCCTTTTGTTCCTTGGCGAAGCCTACTTACGCCACATTTCCTCCCTCAACTTTCACGTGTGCTGTGAACTCTAGCCTACACCAGAAATGATCCAAGATACAATTGTTTAAAAATGGGAAGAAGTGACCTTTGTCATCATATAACCTAACCAAAAGAAAAAGCGATCAATACTCAGTCATACAGATTCTTTTGAAGAAGCTCCACACCCTCACTAGAGAAGGGGCACGGGCACGGACAACAGCCTAGGAAAATCAAGGAAGCCTTCTTAGAAGAGGGAGCATTTCATTGGTGGAGGCTTCAAACATGAATGAACACATGTACTGCCACGCAAGTACAGAGATGGCTGCAGGCAGAGACGTTCGAGGCAGAGAGTGTGGAATGCTCAGGGTACACAGAGCAGTTCAGCGCTGCTGGCTGGCAAGAAGCAGGACAGGAAATGTGAGATCAGACTTGACATTTAGGCAGCGGCCAAATATTGTAGTCCTTTGTATACCAAGTAAAAGAGGTTACAGTGTGGAGGCATTTTAGAGACTTGGGCTAGAGCTGCGTGGTTATAATTCCATTTGAGGCTGTCATGTTGGCATCAGTCGTAGAAGATGCATGTGAAGGAGCTGACAGGAGACCAAGGGCCACATCAGGCCTCTGTGGCTATCCTGCTGTGAGGGATTTCTTGACTCTAGACTAGCAATAGTATTGACCTTTAACTCATAGGCCTGAGTCAAAACCGTTGAACCAGAGAGGCCAGCGCTGAGTGACTGCAAAGGAAAAGACATTTTATGTCTCGGTCTGAGCTATCATGAGTGCAGTGGGAAGCATTTGAATTCTGAGTCAAGTGTGCTTGCAGTACACACAAACTCTCAGCTATATGCACAGATTCAAACAATAGCAATGCCTTCTTCAAATGTGCCAGTTTACAATGGCAACCCTGTCTTTCCATCATGATACCACAGAACCCACCTGGGGAACAAACCAATTCATAGTTCAGCTATGTGTTTAGTTTCTCCAACAGAACCCCTTAGAGTATACCCCCAAAGGAAATTATAACTAGCATGAATATTTGAGAGAAAACATTCATTTTGAGTACATCGATGGGAAATGGAGTTGTATTTGAAATAATTATTGATCAGATTTGCTTAGTTTTGGTGGTTCAAACTTCACAAGCCCAGGAAAGTTTACTCCCCACGCTCCTTTGAGGATCGACTCCTATCTGTCTGCACTCACTGCATTCACTGCACCCACACACAATGCATGCATATGTGGAGAAAATGGATTGATGCCCCTGGGACTTCTTACTCTTTTAGACGGCGAAGCCTTCATTTGCTCATCTTAAAATTTCTTCTGTCTCGTAAGTTCTACAAAACATTTAAGATACTTGGCTAATGTTCCCAGGCTGATTTTCATTATGCTTTCATTTGTTAATTTTTTTGGTGGGGGGACATCTTAAAACGGTGCCTTTTCCAGGAAAATCAAAGTCAGTACTAAAATGAGCACTGCTGACAGGCTTGTTTGAAAGGTGCCGGGGTGCTGGATGCTTTCCTTCCCTGAGTCATTGCACCAGCGTTCCAACCCAATGCAGCTAAATCTAACTGGTGTCCAACTTGCTGGAGAAGAAGTGCAGTCCGTGGCAGATTCCTTCTGCGCAGCGCGCACAGACTTGCTATCTTGGGACCTAGTTCCGCTTACCCTTGGGGATAGCCACAGACCACAGACCCGTTCTGCCGTCTCCTAGACAGCCACCAGGCTCTCTATCCCTGCTATGGATTACACTCACACATTTGCCCTAATGAGACAAGTCCGTCTGAAATGAGGTGAGCCAAATGGAAAACACCCAGGCTGGCCGAGCGCCAGGAGAAGATACGCACACTCCAGTGCAGCGATGGAACAGTTACACAGACAGCGGCTGTGTGTTGATAGTCAGAATTGGTGAACCTCAGCGCAGGCCACTCAGGGCTGGTTTGTCCCGAATGTTCTGCTTCATTTGTGGTCTCAGAAGCTAATCAGAATGTATGGGCTTACAATGTAATCTCAGGCGACCAAGACACCTACACCAATAGAAGGCAGAAGAGTTATTCCTCCGCTGGGTAATAGGAGCATCCCTCTTCTGAGATCTAATATCAGATAACTGCAGAAGACTTTGGAGTCGGACTGCCTCGGCACAGATGCCAGCTTTGTAACTGTGATCGAGAGTAAATTGCTTCACCTTTCTTTAACCCTGTTTGTTAGACAACGGAGGAGGACTGGGTCTCTGTTAGTGGGAGGAGTGAGTTAGAAAACACGCAGAAAATGCTGGGCATGTCATGCTGGATAGCTAGTTTCTCTCTCATTGCACCCATCTCCATGTCTGTGAGCACTGACGTTCCCCAGTCCATCCAGGTTTATCTGGATTGCCCGGATCAAGTATCTGGATCTTCATAGATTGTGCACATAGATGTGTCCTCTTATAAAGGGGCTAGGTGACCTACCTGGTAGTGTCACTTTCCCCACACAAGTGAGTCCCAAATCTCTCTCTGGAGTGATTCTCCTCAATTCCTGTGGCAAATCATGACTAGCAATGACCAAAACGCAAAAGGTAAAGACTGTATGCCAAGTCTTTGCATGAGCCCAGGGAACTGATCTGCCAGGGGCTAATAGGGAAATGGAGAAATGATGAGCAGATGGACCCACAGGCACATGGGAGAACTGTGCTTGCGTGGACTGGGCTCTAGGATACAGAAACTGTAGCGCCTCTGAAACTCAGCATGTTTATTTTATACAGTTGACCAGATGTTGCGGGAGCTCCTTCTGCTCCTTCAGCCGATAGCAGCTGAGATACCAGCCCATTGGGGCGTGGTCTCTGTCTCTTTAAAAAAGCGGACACTTCCCTCCACTCGCTCTCTGGCTTCCAGCGACTAGGCTCCCTTCCTGATTGCGCAGAGGGCTGTTGTCTGGGACGGTGATCTGTAAGTTTTTCCCCTTTAAATAAATAACCATTCTATTAATCAAAATTCCAAACTGGTGTAGGATTGTTTGTGACTTACGCCTTCAACCAGAGAGGCAAGGCTATTGCACACAGGTAGCCGAGGAGGCGGGGTTTATAGGATACAGCTGGATTGAGGTTTGGCTAATCTCAGTAGGAGCAGGCACTCAGGAAGCAGTCCTTAGGTTGTAGCCATGGGAGTGGGTGGTAGGGGTGGACGAAGGTGGCCATTTCCTGAATACACTATCAACATTGGCACTGGGCCCTGAGGAAGGCTAATACAGGGAAGGCTGGGCTCTTTTCCCATGGGTCTGAGGCTTTGGGGTCTTTGACACTCTGAGCCTGTCATCAGCACACATTCACTGGGGACTTCACTCCCTCAGGGCTTCTTCTGCTTCTACAGCTAGAAAAAAAAAAGAAGAGAATGAAAAACCTCACCACCAGCCTCTGTATACATAGACCATGGCTGTAGAGCCGCCCAGCCGGGAACTCAGGACATCTCTTTAATATACCATGTAACTATGCAGCTAATCATTCTTTATTTTACAAAGTAATCATAAAGTACATTTTCAAAAGCTGAGGCAAGTGTGGAGATAAACCAAGTAAATATTCCCAGGACAGGGGGATATTTTTTTCAGTGCTTCAAACACCAGCAGATATTGAGGAATTTATCCATTTACTGAAAAATGTTTTGCTGGGTGAACTAATTTCAGGAAAACATAACTCAATTCAAGCTCTTAAAGCAAAGAGTAAAAGCCCCTTTGCATACACGTGAGGAGAGTCACCATTTGTACCTGGACAGTGATTGTGGACGGTGTTGTTTCTCATTTTCACCTAAGCTGCCGTTTTAAACTTGGGTAGCTCTACTGGGAGTGAGTTGAGACTAAAATGTAAAATGTTATCTGTTCGCCTCTCTGTCAGTCTGTATGTCATGTCTGCCACATAGAAACGTATGCTTTCAAAGTGAATGCTGTTGTCCGAATGGGCAGCCTTAGCTGGGCTTCCCTGAATCAGAGTCCTTTGTCTTCAGAGTGGAGCATGATAGACATTCGCCTTCCAGGCCACTTCCTCTCCTGCCCAAACCAGGCCAGTCAGCAGCGTGCCGACTGTATTGCCCACCCAGTGAACATGACTTGGGTATCATCAGGTCCTTTTTGTGTGTCCTCTACTGGGAATTGTAATTATGCGGCAGAGGTGTCTAAAATTTAAATGAGATGGTGCGGAGTGAGCCACGGGCATCTCATTTGTGCGCATCTGACTTGCTCTTGCCTTGCAGGAGGGATACTTCTGTTGATACGACACTTAGAGCAGTGGTCCTCCCCCTGTGCGTCACTACCCCCGTGGGGACGTTCGATGACCCTTTCACAGGACTCACACGCTCATCAGATACCTGCACATCAGATATTCCCGTAACAATTCATAGCAGTACAAAGTTACAGGTGTAAGGTAGCCATGAAACTGACTTTAGGGCGGGGTCATCACAGCATGAGGGAGTGTGTTAAAGGGTCGTAGCATCAGGAAGGGTGAGAGCCACTGACTTACGATACGTGAATCCCTTTTAGATTTATTGACGTTGTAACATTCAGAATAGGAAATGTTAGTAGAATTTTCAAACCAAAGAAATTAGTGTAAAGTGACTTTTGCCAGGGAGAATTTTTATTACTGGATCATATAGAAGTCTTAGTCTGTTCAAGGTAACCGAACCTTACAAATGAGTGACTATCAACAACAGATTTTTATTGCTCAGTTTTAGGGGGACCAGGAAGGCCAAGGTCAAGGTGACAGTTCCAGTTCCACAACTTAATCCCCTTCCAAGACCCCCAGCCAGCGCCTCAGTGGCTGGATTTCAATGTATGGATTTGCAGGAGTCTGAAGCGTTCTGATGTCATTCAGGAGGCAAAGCCAGTCACGAACATAACACGCTGACAGCAGCAATCCCCACAGCAATGTTAATCCCAGAAAAAGAAGAAAAAACAAAACAAAACAAAAACATGGACTAAGTAGGAAAGATTCAGGGGACACAGACAGTGAAATATATGGAGTCACTCTCGAGCCTTTGGGGATTTTTATTCTGTTTAGCACAGAGATGAGAAAACATCAGTTTAGTGGGGAAAGGACCTAGCGGTGCTGGGATGCCACCTTTTTATACTCCCTGTGGAGTAGCTGGAAACTGTCTGTCCTCCCAGGAGTTCTGTGAGTTAAAGGACCCCTCTCTGAAACAAAGAACCCCAACAGAGAGGGGGAAACTCAGGAAATGGTGCCCTTGAAGACAGGACAAAAGTCCTTGCTTCGTTCTCTGTGTTTTCAATTTTTTCCCTATAACTCCACTTAATAAGTGTTTGTGAATCTGGAAAATGTTGCGATGCGTGTGTCCAAAAGAGTGCACAAACACAAACGACGCTGTCTGTGGTTATTGCAGAGACTCTGTGAAACTGAGCCTCCAACCCCTAGACTCAGAAACACAGGTTAGATGATATCAAATAAACATCTTTGAAAATGATCTATTTTTTAGAACCCCAAGACCTGGTTTTACCTACCAAGTACCCAAGAACTTGCTACCTTACAAATGGATCTTTTAGATAAAAATCTCCTTATCCACACCTGAAGGTGTGTTAGTGTTGTGGGAAAACCTTTCTGCATATTATACAGATGTGTCTCTGTTTAAGGCATCTTTTGATTGGTTTAATAGAAAGCTGAGTGGCCAATAGTTAGGCAGGAGAGGAGAGGCAGGACTTCCTAGCAGAGAGAGGAACTGAGAGGAGGAATCTAGGCACTTGGATTTCTCCTGTAGACTTGGACCTGCTGTTCTGAGGAAAAGGAAAGAGCCAGGTGAATGTAGATTTAAAAATATGGATTAATTAAGTTATATGAGGTAGTGGGAAGCAAACCTAAGGTCAAGTTTTCATTATTAATAATAAGTCTCCGTGTCATTATTGGGGAGTTGGTAATGTAATGAAAGACTTTTTATCTCAAAATACTCAACTAAGTATGCTTAGTCATGGAAAGATTTTGTTCTAATTTCATCAGTACTTAGCCTGTTTGCCAGAAAATGGACCAAACACTCATCTAAATTTGATTTCCAATTAAACATTTTTTTAGTACAGCTATTCCCATGTATTGGGAATGCCTAGAAAATATAAATTGCCTGGATGCATGCTCTATGATTCAGCAAAAATTATTAAGTATTATTGAAACTGGGAAGCTAGCTGGGCCTTCTGAATTCTTTCATGGTTCAAGCTTGTTCCTGTCAGCAAAATTTAGTCATCTCATGCTTCTTTCCTTCCCTGATCTGCTCCCTCCATCCAAGAAACCTAGGAAACCCAACAGGGGCTTCCCATTTGCCAAGCAGAGAAAATAAGTTATTCCACTTCTGACCACGGGGAGGCGTTTATTCGGCTAAGTATTTTAAGGGACCCTGTGAGACTGCACCATAAACTCAAACTTTGGTCTTCATTTTGAATAGTCTGTCCAAATTACAAGCCAAAATTGCATCTTCGTAATCCCAAAGCCCGTGTTTTTAATCTCCATTTTCAGTTCTAAACGGAGAAGTACTGTATTTTAGTTAATAAGGGCAGAATGGGGTACCTAGCAGAAGGGGAGAAAAGTGCCAGAGTTTGAGAGATGATAGACATTCGGAAGGGTGAGCACAGTCCCCACATCCATAAACTCTCCTGGGTCCCACAGGAGTCTTGATATTGTGACAAGTACTCACGTGTGAAATCAACTCTTTAAAACTGTCTGGGGGCTGACAGGATGGTTCAGTGGGTAAAGCGCTTGTGGCACACACAAACATGGGGACTCAAGTTCGAATCCCTTCCACCCACATAAAAACCTGGCGTAGAGGAATGCACTTGTAAGCCTGTTGATGAGAGGAAAGAGGACAGAGATGGGAGGATCCTTGGGGCCTGCTGGTCAGTCTGTCAAGCCCTTCTGTATGCTCAGATTCAGTGAGAGAGCCTGTCTTAAAAACTGAAATGCATAGCAATGTAGGAGGATCGAGTATGTCACCTGCATACACAGTTATACAGTGCACGCACACACACACACACAAACACACATCTGCACTTACAACCTAAGCCCAGTGGACACACATCTAAAAAATGTTTACATCATTTTAGCATATACTGCATTTTCTAATAATGAACCTTACAGACAAATCAAAGGAAGGTTATATATAAATCTCATCGTTAGAGTGTAGGATCAAAAGGCACCTAACAATGTGCCAAGTGCCAGGAGATGTTCCTGCAGATTAATGAACTGACCAGAGAAAACCTGAACTATGAGCAGGGACATGACGGTCTCAATAACTCGAATGCAAATATGTCCAGGTCCCAGGAGTGGTGCTAACGGAACTTTCGGGTCTTTGTCTGTTCCAGGTTATTATTGCCATGGACAACCATGAGTCTTGTGGCTTTACCAACTTCCCTAACTGCAGCAGGAATCCTGAGTCTGCCGACTAGATAGTTACCAGCTTGTGGCCCCAGCGGAACTTCAGCATCGTTTCCTCTGTCCCTGCACAGCTTTGCTTAGACATATACGCATTCAGCTCAGAAAAAAATAAGAACTTTAGACACAGACTTGGGGTGGGAGATGATTGGAGAAATTATTTATATTTCCACAGTAATACAGTGCGTGCCTTTTTGAAGTTTAGCCTTTGTTTTATAGTCTATGTACTTTGTTTATTCCTGAATTTATTATTAAGACTATTTCGCCATTTTAGAAAATCCCTCTTGTGATAGTTCAACATTTTTTTTCTTTTTTTTATTTAAAAAATTTCCATCTCCTCCCCTCTTCCTCCCCCTTCCCTCCCCTCCCCTCCCCCCATACCCTCCCTCCCTCCTTTTTCAGGCCAAGGAGCCATCGGGGTTCCCTACTCTATGTTAAGACCAAGGTCCTCCCAACTCCCCCCAGGTCCAGGAAGGTGATCAACCAAGCTGAGATGGCTCCCACAGAGCCTGTCCATGCAGAAGAGTCAAAGATCAGCGCCTTTGTCCTTGGCTTCTCTGTCAGCCTCCACTGTCGGCCACATTCAGAGAGTCTGGTTTGGTCTCATGTTCCATCAGTCCCAATCCAACTGGAGTTGGTGATCTCCCGTTAGTTCTGTCCCATCGTCTCAGTGGGTGAATGCACCCCTCACGGTCCTGACTTTCTTTCTCATGTTCTCTCTCCTTCTGCTCCTCATCAGGACCTTGGGAGCTCAGTCTGGTGCTCCAATGTGGGGCTCAGTCATTTTCTTCATCTATCGCCAGGTGGAGGTTCTATGGTGATATGCAAGAAATTCATCAGTATGGCTATAGGAACTGGCCTTTCCAGGCTCCCTCTACTCAGCTGCCCAAGGAACTAACTGGGGGCGTCTCCCTGGAAACCTGGGAACCCCTCTAGGGTCAAGTCTCTTGACAACTCTCAGATGGCTCCCTAAATTATGATATATGCTTCCCTGCTCCCATATCCACCCTTCCTGTATCCCAAGCATCCCATTCCTCCGAGCTCCCCTCATTCTCCCCTTCACGCTTTTCTCTCCCCATCTTTCCTTGGCCGCGTCTAACCCAACCCTCAAGTTCCCAATTTTTGCCTGGCGATCATGTCGACTTCCAATATCCAGGAGGATTACTATATCTTTTTTGGGGGGTTCACCTTCTTATTATCTTCTCAAGGATCCCAAATTATAGGCTCGATGTCCTTTAATTATGGCTAGAAACCGATTATGAGTGAGTACATCCCATGTTCATCTTTTTTGGGTCTGGATTACCTCACTCAGAATAGTGTTTTCTATTTCCATCCATTTGCCTGCAAAATTCAAGATGTCATTGTTTTTTACCGCTGAGTAGTTTCGTCACCACCGTCATTACCTGGGGAGTTGTGGGAGGGTAAGTACTCGTATCACACCTGTGACGTATGACAGTCAGGAGACAACTTGTGGGAGCTGGATCTCCCCTTCCACCATGTGTGTCCTGGGGATTGGCTTTCCATCTACAGTCTTGGCAGTAGGCTGAGCCATCCCCTGGACCTCAAGTCAATGTGACTATCAGGTTCTGTAAAGAGCACAAGAGCTCTGCGTCAGTTGAAATTCCACGTTGAAATATCAATTATATTATTATTTATTTCCTTGGAGCTTTATTTTTAATATAGGTGTGCAGTTTTTTAAAGGTTACAGTAATGCAAGCTTATTACCTATAATATCATTTCAGAATATTTATTGAAAGGCGCTATTATAAGTTACCTGACAGGATATATGTATTTCAAGTGGCACCTGCCAATCTGATCCAAGTCTGGTATTCGCTTAAAGTGCTTTATGACTCACAAGCGCAGATTAGTTATCTATAGTGTCAGATCATAAGCAGGGAACGCGCATCCCCCCCCCCCCAAAAATGTCACTAACATTCCCTGGCAGATGTTTCTTAGATAAAACTCTGAACACATATGTGGAAACCATTCGCAGTTTTACTACTATGAAATATCTCTTAAAGCACTGTTAAGTAAGAAAGAAAATTCCTTTGTGCCTCTAGGAGTACTTCCCCAAGTGTAATAGCATTTGGGTAGAGGGCTAGAAGGGAGGCAAATATCTCCAAGGGAAATGCTTGGGGTTGCACTAAATGACACCAGGCCCATTTCTTGTAAAAGGCCAGCAGACACATCTGGGGCAAACATTATGGGGGAAGACGAGGATTTCTCTGTGCTACACAGGACACTCGATTTCATTTAGCGATGGGCGAAGTGGCACAGTGATTGAGAGCCTCTTCAGGTGGTGGACAGCACTCGGCACAAGCCCCAGGTGTGCCACTTCATGGGGCCTTAAACATCTTATTTAATCTCTCTGAGGTTCAATTTTCTCCCCTGTAAATGAGGATAATTATAGCCCTATATCTTATCCTTATATAAAATAACACATTTAGTACTCTATTTCTCTTCTCAGGCTGCCACAGGGAAATATCGTAAACCAGGTGACTTTATAAATAAATTTTGTTTCTTGGCTAGAGACTGAGAGGTCCAAGACCTGGGAGACTTGGTTTCTGGTGAAAATCTTTGTGTGTGTGTGTGTGTGTGTGTGTGTGTGTGTGTCTTCTAAATGGCAACATTTTAGAATTAGCTGATAGGCCTATTCTGTTGGCGATGTGTATTTCAAATAGCACCTTCCAATCCGAGTGATGCTTGGCATTTAGTAAATGTGTATCATAGCTGTGGCCACATATGGCTTCTTCCTTGAGTTAATAAGAGAGATGGAGGGACATACATAGAGACGGGAGGAACTAGGGGAGAAAAGGGTGGTTATCTTTGTTGTCTCTTCTTATGAGAACACAAAGGCTCTCTTATCAGAGCTCTACTACCGTGGCCTCATTGAACCTAAACTGCCTCTTTAAGGGTCCTGTCTGACACTATCACACATTAGTGCAGCAACCAGGCAGGGAAGCTGCCAGAATCTTGAGCTAGTTTAGGCTGACAGTAACATACGTGTTCTTTTTATTTCTCACTACATTGCTTCTCAGAATGACATTTTAATTAATGATTATTAATAAACATTCTCCCAATACTTTGGAATTTGTAACAGACTTTCCAGCCTGTGAAAGATGTCATTAGACTTTTTTAGGAGAGAAGCAAGACTGGTGCAGGGAGGGAGCAGAGAGCAACCAAAGGGCTGCAACAAGATCCTGCTGTCTGAATATAAGAGGGAAAATAAAAGCGCATGTCTTCTTGGGACTAGAGAAGCAGCAAATGATGCAAGAAAAGGAATAAAGAAAAAGTGGCCTTCTAGGAAGAAGAGTAACGCCACTCCTGGGAATAGGGCTAGCATCAGCTATTAGGGACTGCAGGGCCTCAAGTCAGCCATCTGTCTCGGCTAACATCAGCCTGCTGGTCAGGGGAAACTGAGGTTCCCAAAGTCTACTGGAAATGGGAAGTGGGCAGGACAATCGTTCTGTCTGGCCAAGAGGTCCATTGCTGCAAGAATCATGACGGTCTGAAATGGTAGGTCTCAGTCACATGGCCTGGAGTCGTTGTTTGCCCAGCTGTTTTGCAAGAAGGGCGAATTAATTGCACATTGGTGTCACGTGATCATCACTAAACCCATGCAGAATAAAACAACATGGTGAAGCACTGGTACTGATAATGAGAAGGAGAGCAGCTTCACCCCGAAGAGCGGCAGTTTCCAGCTGCTGGGCACTGGGACTGAGACTGGGACTCTTGTTGCCTAGCAGAAGGGAAGAGATGCAGCTATGACAGCAGGGCTTCCTGAGCCAGTGTCTCTTCCTACCTCAGCATTTCTTGCTGCCCCAATATTGCTTTCTTACTTACTTTTCCACAGAGTCCTGGAAATCCTTTTTCTTGGGGGGGGTCACAAGAGCAATGTCTTTGTGCCCCCTTGCTACCCTTAGAAACGTTGACTTTACTACTGATAGATTTGCCATGCTCTGGTGGGTGACTCTATACCCATGCACACATGGGAAGCATGGACTAGAATCAGTAGTTCTCAGAAGAAAAGGAAGAGGAAGAGCAGCAGCAGCAGCAGCAGCAGCAGCAGCAGCAGCAGCAGCAGCAGCAGCAGCAGAAGAAGAAGAAGAAGAAGAAGAAGAAGAAGAAGAAGAAGAAGAAGAAGAAGAAGAAGAAGAAGAAGAAGAAGAAGAAGAGATCATAAAGTTGGAAGGGATACGTGAAAGGTTGGAGGGGAGAAATAAAGAATAGGTCACTTTTCATTGTATACATGTATGAGATTCTCAGGAATAAAAAATAATTCAAAATAACAAAAGTAGACAATTTGGCCCTAATATGAATGAAACCAAGAGAGCAGATGCAGAAGAAAGGGAGACAATGGTTAATTAGAGCTCTTTCTGGAAGATTCTCACAGGCTAATCAATATCCAGAGGAAAAAAAATGTCTATGGGGCTTTAAAGTCTCACAGCTGAGAATGGCAGGGGTGGATCATCCACAGAGATCTGCTAGCTCACATCTTCCGTATTTCTTCCCTACCATATTAAGCCTTGCTTTGCTTCCTACAAAGAACAGAAGTGCATGAAACCTCATCTGTATCAGCGCCAATAACCATCTCTCACGCAGGGAAGAGGCTATGTGCTTGATGCCTTGTGGTTGTTTTCAGGTTACTTCACATTGTGACCTTCTGTGGGTCACATAACTGAATGAGTGAGCCATGCAAACTTTGGCAATAGTAAAAGATTTCTGGCCATGCAACAACCAAAAAAAGAGAAGGAGGAATCGCTGGGCAGTGGTGGCGCACGCCTTTAATCCCAGCACTCAGAGGCAGAGGCAGGCGGATCTCTGTGAGTTCAAGGCCAGCCTGGTCTACAAGAGCTAGTTCCAGGACAGGCACCAAAGCTGCAGAGAAATCTTGTCTTGAAAAACCAAAAAGAAGAAAAAGAAAAAAGAAAAAGAAAGGAAGGAAGGAAAGAAAGAAAGAAAAGGAAAAGAAAAGAAAAGAAAAGAAAAGAAAAGAAAAGAAAAGAAAAGAAAAGGAGGAATGAATTTAAACATTTCTGGCAGTCCTTACTTGCTATTCACTGTGCGACATCACTAAAACTTTGGCTCTGTACATGCAAGACTGTACAACACTCTGCCTTGTCCTGCCATGATGCCACATGATGCTGTCTCAAGTGCTCTGAAACACGGTAACTTGGGCTCAAGACTACTGTTTTGAAATTCAGCGCTTTTACTGCGCATATGATGGTTTCTGTTCTTCTAGAAACAAAATGGTTTAATTATGAACAAGACTTTTAGGACTGTCCTACTGCCACTCTTCAGCGTTTAAGCATCAAGTTAGTATGCATTTAGCTAATATTGTGTTAGAATGTTTGGTCTAAAATTATTTCTTTTATAATTTGATAATATAATATAATTACATCATTTCTCCCCTCCCTTCCTCCAAAGCCTGCTGTATATTCCTTCTTGCTCTCTTTCAAGATGACTTCTTTTTCTTTGACTGTTGATGTATTCCTAAATATGTAAGTACAACCTGCTCAGTGTGTATGTATAATGTAACTTGTATGTCCATATTTTGGCGCATGACCATTTGATACTGGATAACCAGTTAATATGTTCTTCTCTGGGTAAGTCTATGGAAGAGGAGTCAGGAAGATTTTTAAGAGTCAGAGGAACAATTTGCTTTGAGACCGTGTCTCAAAGAAGCTATGCCCATAAAGTCTCACCAGAGAGCTGAATAAGAATGACAGCAAGAGATATGACAAACTGGGTAAAGTTCTGGGGGGTTCAACCCTACATGAATAACTAAGGATTGCCGAGAGCAGACAAAATAGTTTTTCCCAGGGAAAACCAAACTGCTTTTAAAATCTAGAAACCTTCCCATGAGCTAAAAGTGCAGGTCTGGAGAGAGAAGAGTCAGGCTAGCATCCCTCTCTAAGGAGAGCAGAAGACCCCCTGCTTTCTCATGTCTGCTCACCTCGCTCACACTGAATGTTTCAAGCTCCATCCATTTACTTGGGAATTTAGTTCCTATATAGTTTAGTTGGTCTGAGTTTAATTTTTTAATGTTAAACGAATTTTAGCTCAGGATTAATAAAGAATTTCCAAGAATTTCTGAATTAACCTTTATGTCATTTTCTCCTCCACATTTATGTGAAACATTGTTTCCAGCATTAAAATCAAAATATTGACCACATCAGAAAAGCGTGGAAGATGAACTATACCTTGCAATATCAAGTATTCACCTATTTAATTCTTCAAAAAAATAAACAAGTATACTCATCTCATTAGTATGAAAACTCATCTTTAATAAACGGTAAATTATATGTATATCGAATGATTCTTTAAGATTAATTTCTTAATGGTTTGTTATTGGTAAATGTTTGATTAGTATACATATTTAATATTTCATATTTCATATATTTCATCTTATTTCATATACATCTATACCTGGAGCTGAATAAAACTTCCTCAGGTAAAAGAGGGAAGTAAGTAGAAAACATTTCAGGAGCTCTGACTTCCATAACTAAAAACTTTATTTGGAAAAATTATTTATAGGTTTATGTAATATTATTGCACAAGTAAAACAGGTTGGCTGATTATGAAAACTGTGGCTAAATGTACTTGAAAGATCAGAAAATACACTTTAGAGTTTCTCTGACTCTTTCATATCTGTGCATAGTTTCTAGATGTAATATTCATCCCAATTGTGCATCATGGGAACTGTTCATGTCTGAGGCCAGCTTCTGCAGAGAACAGGGACGTCTCAATTGTATAATCTTCACTGAGTTTATGTCATCCTTCTATTTATGACTTCTTTCTCATTCTATATGGCCCGTGTCTAAAATAAGAAACATCATATGCACTTGTCCCGTGTGAACTTTGAAGATTTGTTGTTTTAATTAAGGAATGTTAAAGCATTGACGGAGAGTAGCACAGATGAGTCCAAGCAAAACATAATTACCGAGGAAGACAAGCCACAAATCTGACATGGGACTGCCGTGGAAAACGATGATTACATCCTGTATCCTCTGGGAAGATGTTCTCGTCCCACTGAAATGGTCAAGAAGCCTGAGCATCCTTTGTTTCCTGGAAGGAGATATATATTTGAAATCTGGCATAACCCACTGAATGTCAGTGAATTATACATAGCAGGGGAACAATGAAGAAAAAGAAAATACATGAACATAGACACATGAATTTGGGGAGCTTACTTGCCTTGAGGGGAGCAATCCGTGGAATAACTGCGAGCACCCTTGGAAATATTGCTCCCGTGCCTCATTATGCCACCTAGATTTCCATCCTGTCACATTCGATGATGTTTTCTCAAGCTAGTGATGCTAAGCCTGTCAGCCTGATAGTCTAATTTGGGAGGACTCTCACCGCACCATTTCCAAAGCTCCCTGCAAGGCAATGGAGGGATCCTTGGTCAATGTTCTCTCGACCTCCATTTACTGAGAATATTCTAAGGTTTCAGTGGGAACAGGGCTATGCTCCTGATCAGGGGCATCCACGCATTCATGATATCATTCACAATTTAAAAACAACGGCAGTAGCAGCAAACACCCAAAGCCCCAAGGTCTGAACAAGAAATCGCATTTGACTCCGCTGGTAGGAAATTATGTAATTTATAGTGCATTCAAGCTCATTACCCTAGCTGGGATTTGTTGCAATCAGCTAACTCCATTCTGCTAATGCTGTTGCTTCTCAGTGAGATTCTGACTGCCCATGTTTGAGCCCGGGGTGAGCCGGCCTTCTTAGTTAGAGAAAGTGTGTATTGTTCAGGAAGCAGAGAGTGACTGCCTAGTGCACATCTGCACATCTGGGTGTTTTCCAAGAAAAACACCTGGAACTTTGTGTCTTTCCGGAGAAAAGATTTCTCCCAGGGTCTGCTCACTGGTCCGGGACTGCACAGGGCTTGAATCTTTGGAACTCCTTCCTAGATTTTGCTTCAACCTTGGTTTGAGGGCAAAATCAGTGACAGCCAAGGATGAAAAAAAATAGGCATTGAAGCTTCCAACGGGGCAGAAGACTAAAGCATGGTGATTTGTTTATGAAGACATAATCAGGTAGATGTCATAGCCCTAAATGATGGGGATCCTTGATTCCCCAGACTACAGAGAGAGCAACTTCCGTAGAAAGGAAGAGGATGGAGCCTTCTACCTCTCTTGAAAACTCGTGTTTTCTTTCAGAGTTCCCTGCCCTTCATCGTTAGACACCTTTAGAGATGGCACTGTTGGACATCTTGTGTGCAGTGGATTTACAGCAGACTGTTTCATCCACAGGTTTCATTTTCCTACCTCTCAAGCAGGTGTAATGTTTGCCGTGCATAGATCTTCTTCCATCTTGCATCTCTGTGGAGAGTCTGATGGGATCACAGCAGGACAGTGACAGAGGAAGACAAGAAATGACACGAGAACCTCTGAAAAGCCCTCTGGCCACACTTCCAAATTATTCTGGGAAAGGCCCCTTCCTCTTCCTGTAGCTCTCAATGTGCGTCCTTGTATTCGCACCCCACACAAACATTCTGGTGTCTTTGCTGCCCCCCTCCCCACTGGCTTCTTTTCCTAGACAGACAAGAATAATTATTTCTGTTTTCATTTTCCTCTTCATACGGCTTCTCTGTGAGCATCATTAGGTTTCACTATTACATTCCAAGGACTATACATTTGATTTAGGTGAGTTTGCTAGGACTAGCAATAACCCTGCTTGATTGAAAAAAGGAACCTCTCTCTCTCTCTCTCTCTCTCTCTCTCTCTCTCTCTCTCTCTCTCTCTCTCTCTCTCTCTCTCTTTCTCTCTCTCTCTCTCTCTCTCTCTCTAGTTGAGTACAAAGAATCTGCAATCTGCTTTCAGTCATCACTGCTGACACATCAAAGAAATATGGCTTCAATTTTTTTCTAAGAAAAAAATGAATCATGTAGTGTTCGCCGTACAGACAGTACTCTCCTCTGTTAGACGGCTGTGCAGTCTGAAACCCTGGGTCCCAATTTCTATGCCAGCCCGGGTCAAACGATTGGGATTGTGCAGTGCAGAGCGCCACCACACCAGGACATGACCTCATCTGCTCTGAGAAACTGAGTGGGGTTGAGCCGGGTCACTGTTTGCGGGAACATGTTTCCGGCGAGAGCTGAGAAAATCTCAGGAAGGGACAACAGTTTCTCGTTCTGCACAACAGCCGTCTTTTATGAGAACACTTCAGTTGAAAATTCAAAACCAAGGATAAGCTTATTCTGGTCACAGGAAAAGCACTTAATAGAAAACAACTCCATCTTTTTATGAAGAAGCAACAAGACTCATCAACCAAATTTTTTTAAAAAAAGGTTCATTCATAGTTCATTTTTGTGTCAGGAAGTGAAAATAAATGAATCTAATTCTAATATTTTTTTCTCCCCAAATGAAGAATTTCTGAGGGTGATGGGTTACAAGCAGAACATTTTCAGGTTGTTTCCCATAGCTCTACTGTTTTGCTAATGATGCCTCTGTCACTTTAAGACCTTTAATAGCCTTGTGAATCACCTATGTACCTGTCTCCAAAAGCATGCGGGGCACTGGCCCTAGAGCCAGCACTGAGGATCCAGAATATCTCCCAAACAAGGCCGCCCATCCTCTAGCCACTCAGATGAGCCGGGGCCTTCTGTCACGTTGGGATGATGCAGAGGAGGGAGCCAGGAAGCAGCGGCAGATGAATCATGAAGAATAGCACTTACGGATTTGGTAATTATGTTCTGCCCACTAAAGGTTCCTGTGAGCATCAATAGGACTCGACTCTTTCCGTTTCTCATGACTCATGCCTGGGATACATCCCTGCTCGTTATCCAGCCCACTGTGAAGGAGCCGTATCCCCAAGTGGAGGGAGCAATTTCCCTTGAGTGTGTGTGTGTGCAGGTGGGTGAGCCAGCTGCGGGCGTCTGTGACAGCAAGATTCCTACAGGTTTATTTCAGCTGCCATAGAAATGATGCTACTGAATACGGATGATACTTCTCTTCAGGTATTGTCCTTGGAGGCATTAACATCAATGCACACTCGCTCGCGTTCATCCAGCCCACAGAGCACCCAAGCCATACTCTTAAATGAGGTCAGGTAGCTACGCTTTTGGAATCAACTCCTGGGGGGAAAAAGCATTGTGAGTTGTGTGTGCATACTGTTCGTGGAGGAACACAGAAAAAAAACCCAGGAAATGTATATTACTAACCTAAAGAAATAGATGAAACAGATGGCTTAATGAGAAAAATAAAATGAAAAGCATGCTAATGCAATCAATTAAAATAGGCAGTGACTACTTGCCAGTGTATGAATTGACTATGTGACTTTAGCTACCTAAACAGTCTCGTGAAAAGAAAAGGCTATGAAAGAAGAAACATGGAAGACCCTGCAGGGAAACTATTGGGTGGCAGAGTCTAGAAGGGAGGCACAAGAAAGTAATGCATTTCTAGTCTGAGATGATGAACATGGATTTATTGTATTTAACATAAATTGATGTCCCAGGGCTACATAACCAAAACTGACATTCTTTAAATCCACACAGTGTTCACTTACGTTCCACACTTGTAACATAGGTTCCGGCTTCAGAAATCAATAGTCTACACCCTGTCTTAGAGATTAACAAAGAACCTTAGCACCATGAGGGCCCAGAGAATGCCTCTGCGATACAGCTGCCTGCAGGGCCTGGCTTCTCTTTTCTCCAAGTGTGTTTGAGTAAGAGCTTTTGTGTTTGCTTGTGTGTTGTGTCGTGTTTTGTCCTAGGACCACTGCTTTAGGAGTCTTCTGTGGGTCCCAGGCAGAGAAGCCGGTAGGACGGACTCACCCAAAAGCATGAAGCTGAGCCTTGTAGCCTTCTCAGTTGTTAATAGCTCCAGGGAAATGGCTTTCTCTATGCTCCTAAGATGATTCACATTTATCTCTAGTTCTTCAATCCACCTTTTCCTTTTGAATCTTTTCATGAGTCAGGTAAATAGTGGCTTTTTTGTAATTTAAAAGATGTTAATCAATTACCTTATCAAATAAGCTCCTATAACCTTGAATATATTTTCATATTCACTGACTTATTTATCAAAGGGAATTTGATAAATAAGTGAGGAATATTTGATGTCCTTTAGCAGCGGCTTATTCTGAGCAGCAGGGGTAGGAACACAAAGCGAAATGCTTCAAAGAACTCCTATCATACCAATACGGCAAAGGGCTGGCTACTGTTTTGGTATGTCAATTAATGAAGAACCGTTTTGTTAATCACAGTTTAACTAAAAAATTAGCGGATTCTTGCTTGTTACAGATGAGACAATATGTAGTCAATGATGGTTGGCAGAGTTTGGATCTGGAAGCCCCTGAAGACTCTGGCATTAAGACTTTGGTCCCAAGTCCATGGCACTATTAGATATGATGGGTCCCTTAAGAGTTGTGTCATGATCTAAGGTGTTCCAGTAGCTGAAGTCATGGTCTTGTAAGGATTGTGAAATTCAGGTCTCTTCTCTTTCCTGTGAGCTGGGTCCTGCGCTTTGCTCCACTACAGATGTACTCTACGGTGTGTTGCCTTAACACAGCCCCCAAACCCTGCAGAGCTGACACACCTCAGACCACAACTACCTGAAATGTGTTACACTAGTTCTTATTGGAATTAATAATAAAAGCCCAGAGTCAGATATTAGCAGGTGAAGTCTGAACAATCAGAGAAGCAGAAGAGCCAGCCACTTATTGATAGTACCTCTATGAATCTCAGCCCCAAAAGAGGGAGCGTTCCTGTCTCCACCCACCTTATACTTCTCTTTCTGCCCAGTCATACGACTTCCTGTCTCTCTGTAGAGACCTCTATGGTTAACTAGCGTCCTTTGGCAGGCCATCTCTATGGCTAACTTCATGAATTTTCAAATTCCCAAGTGAAGTAGAAGGCTGGCTCTCGTGAACATACCCCCGTATTTCTCCGCCACCGTATTCTGAAAGCCTCTTCTCCAACACTGCTGGGACCTAGTTGGGCTTCTCCTGCCGAGAAGTTGAGCGAGTTCATTCTCAACACAGCAGGCTGAGTGACTTCCACAGCATGCAGTGACACATCTCATCACCCCTCTCTTCAATGGCTTCCTGTTGCATTCTAGCTGACGTTTGCGTTGTTAGCCTGGCCTTCAGGGACCCCAGCTATCTCTTCTCTCCCCAGCTTCCAACCTTCTACAGAGGTGCACCGTCCTCACCTCCCTAGACTCTTGTCTCTTTGGCCTCTGTCATTTGCTTATTACATGGGAGTCAATTTGTTATTTGCCAAATTTTTCTTTATGCCTTCCAGCTTTTCCAGAACAATTCTGAGGACAAAGCTGTTCTTCCCGGTTTCACAGGACATCCTCAGCAAGCATTGCCCAGCCTTCCGTAGTACGTAAATGAAGCTCTAATCAGATTTCCAGTCAGGATGGTCTCTTCCTTCTGAGCACTGTTCACAGCTGGAGGTATTATATCATTCTGTGCTCAATGTCTGCCTCTCTGCTGGAGCAACTGTCATGAAAACAGGAAGTTCACACCTTTAAGGCTATATATATATATATATATATATATATATATATATATATAGTCATTCCTTAGCACAGTACCTGGCAAGGTAAGTTATTTTTAAATGAAGAACTACTCCTAGCCATCCGTGATTGATTCATGTTTTTGAAAAGACTTCTTTTGCACAATTCTGTATCTCATAATGTATTTCCCAGTAAGCTAGAACACCTGATCAGGCAGCCATGATGTGAAAGCCTTTAAGTTCATAATCTGAACTTGTGTTATGAGTGAGTGGAAACAGCCCTGGATGCCACTTACAAAAATAGTCTCTTTCTTTCTCGTGTGCTTGTCGTCCATAGGAGAAAGGGTGTTTCAACCCTGCTGAGCGTTTGTGCTGCTAGAATCCCAGTTACCAGGGGAACGCAGCATCGCTCTTTGTTAACGGTCCTGCCTTGACTCATATTTTCTACCTGGTAAATTAGCAAGCCTACCCTTTTACCTTTATAAATAGGGCCCCAGCTGATCTGTGCTGACACCCTCCACGTTTAGAAGATTCCCTCTGATGAAGGAGGTGGTGAGATGCAGAAATGTAGGAGAGCCCTCACCAAAAATAATCTTCGGAGAGAGCAAGAAACAGAAGTCTAATCCTGTGCTCATGAGTCAAGTGCTCTTTGAATTCCACAAAGGGTTTTAAATGTGCACACTGACTTGCCAAGCTCCGAAGCTACATTCGGCCTGACCTCATTTCCCGTTCCCACCAGAAGCATCAGCATGTGTATTCAGTATCAGTTCCAAACATGGTTTATACTAGGTATTGATGAAGTATCTTTGACCATGGACAATACAAATCAGGGCATTACAGAAAACAAAGGAATGCATCAAACAGATTCTAAGATAGCAAAGACAACTCGAACAGGAAATCGGGAGAAAGGATGGAGAAATCGGTGCTCCGATATCATAGACCTTCAATCAGAATGAAAGCACCTTATTTTTGGCAGGTTGTAATTTCTTAGGGTGGCTCTGGTTGGACCATCTTTTGCTAAAGCTTCCGTGTCAGTATCTCCATTGAGTATTACAACAATAGCCAGTCAGCATTTGGAAAACAACTTAGTGGAAGTTCATGCACCCACTCAGCCTGGGGCTCTACTCAAAGGTTCATTTCAAAGAGAAACCTAAGATTATCAGGGGATACACACCAACACCTTGGATTTGCTATATTCATTTTTTTAAATATTTTGATTTTAGAGTAGAATTCTACAATAACAATTTTAACTTGTCCAAATACTGAGATAGCTATAGGAATTTGAGCCATGCACATGAGCCCATATATTTGAAAGCAGATTGTTTATCTTAGACAAAGACAGCTTAATATTTCATTGGTTACTGGCTAGACAGGAGAACACACATTTTCTACTGCACATGCTGTCTTCATGGTTTTCACTGCTTTTCTGCACGATCATGCACCCTCATTCTCCTCATCACCGTTGGACAATGTCTTGATCTAAAGTCCAGGGTGACCCTGAATTTGTTATCTGTCTGCCCTCGGGATCCTGGGTACAGGGACATAGGGACATGTCACTACGCACAAGGACAGAAAATAATTGTTCCAGATCCATTGGCATCCCCTGGCCTAACACACCATCACATCCTCCCCCAGTCCTGCTTATTTTTTCTGCCTTCCTTTTGTCCTCTACAAACCTTCTGCACTAGGAGTCACCTAGCACAATTAAAATCAAATCCACAGCGCAGGAGAAAGAGCAGAAGGCAGAGGAGGAACATGGCATCAGGCATGACATTAATATTATATGTTAATCTGTTTAATATATAATACATGTCTATCTAAAGTGCTAAGTGAGTAGTATATCCTTTATACTGTGCTATATTAAATCGTCAAATTTCCTGTATAGTTTAAAGAACAGGACAATATTTTCTAAGGTTGTAATACATAACAAATCTAAAAGGAACTGCATTTTTAGGCATGGGGTAGACCTCATAAAAAGTTACCCCTCGAGATGAGTTAAGAGTAACAAGCTGAAATTTATTTGGTGAATATAAGGAATAAATATAGACTTCTAGAGCAATACTAAACAAGGCCACGTACCCGACTTTACCATCAGGAAAAAAATTGCCTTTTTTCCTTCTTCTCATACCCCATTACCTGTGTCACTGTCCGCTGTGGCCCTTGCTTGGCTGGCCCACTCTCAGAGCTAGGCGCTGGCTATCTATCCCGGCCCAGAGCCAGTTCCCTCTATTTACCCATCTTGCCTGTGTTGCACAGTGACTCTCCTGAAACTAGAGCCTCTGCTTTAAGTAGAGTTTCCTAAAAAAATATTTGATCCAGTTTGCTTTTTTACTTGGTCAACTCTAGTCTCCTCTGCTGATGTCCAGTTCAAGTCCTTTGCTAGTTTGTCATCCTTACCCAGACGTGTTTTTTTCTCTTAGCGTGATGCTCAGATCTATCAGTTGGCTTCCTTTTTTTCCACCTTTGGTTACCCATTCCTGGCTTCATTTGATACGGTTTGTGTTGTTAAACTCATATTTGCCAAATGAGTTTCAGATTGCTACTCTAAACTTTCCTCAGGGGTTACCTTTTTTAATGAGGTCAACCCCATGCCTAAAAATGCAGTTCCTTTTGGATTTGTTATGAATTACAACCTTATAAAATATTATCCTGTTCTTTAATGTATACAGAAAATTTGGCAATTTAATATAGCACAATATAAAGGATATGCTATTCAGCATTTTAAACAGATGAATATATAATATTAATGTCATGGCTGATGTTACTTAACACAACGCAGATACGAAGAGTAAGACAGATAAGGCCATCTGCCCTCACTGTGGTTAGTTATGGTTGGAGAAGACAGAGTACATCCTGGGAAAGGTGATAAATGTCAGCAGATGAGGTAGGAGAGAACACCAGACTACAGCAGAATTTGAAAACTAAGAGCTAGGGAAAGTAACCTGATAATTTCTCATGTTTCTCCACTGCCTTCTCCTCTTTTCTCTACACACTGTGGATTTGATTTCAAGAGCACTGGGTAGTTAGTCTTTGACTGCTAGTGCAGAAAGTTTACAGAGAACAAAAGGAAGGCAGAGAAGAGGGCAGGACCCGGGAGAAAGAGATGGTGTGTGCATCCAGGGGATACCAATGGAGCTGGAACAATTACTTCCTGTCCTTGCGCAGAACTTTCCCCACTGTGTTAAAAGCCACCATATACAGATGCATTGTTTTAGCCTTGAGCAATCCCACAGGTGAAACATACAACAGATGATACTCCACACACATCTGGTTCGACCGCACGTTACCTCTGATTGGTCTTTAACCAGTGTCTATGTAACGGCTAAGCTGGCCACTCTTTTCGTTAGATATTTCTCCAACATCATGATGGGTGCTCGCACAATTTATTTTTTTTCTTATTATTTCCTGCCAAGGATTTGCAGTGAAGACAAAACAGAGCTACTAAATTGAACCTTGCTGACACTGTTTTCAATTTTCAGATGTGTCCTCAATGTGTCACAGTATTTTAAGAGTTTTTAATAAGCAAACCTCAAGGCAATGTAAGAAAGTTGAGCATTTTTTTTCCCTTCCCACAAGTATATTTCTTTTTAGCCCAGTGTGAGTGCTTGTATATATCTGGGTGCCATGGCGATGCTTCAAATGATTATTTATTCCCCAATGTATAGTTTTTGAGTAGGATGTGCCAATGATTAAAAACCTGCTAAGTCTCAAGGCTGCGCTTGGGTACATAACTCATTTTTCTTTTTATAACTTTAACTTGACTGCTTACGAACAAGTTTTCAGAAGTAACTTTTGAAAAGAAAATAATGAAATGGCTGTAAGAGAGCGGCCACAGAAGCCAGCCGAGCAGAGCAAGCGGTGGTGCATTCTTCGCCAACTAGCAGAAGGGTCTGAGTGTTCGGGCCAGGGTCAAACTCTCAAAAAATTCATCAAGACAGAGAAAATTAAATAATAAACATACAAAACAATCAATAATAGGCATGAAACCATTTTTAAAAACACTTAAATGCTCTAAATATATTTAAATATGTTTTTGACCTTTTATTTAATAAATCACAATAACTTTATTCTTTATTAAGAGCAATTCAAACAACTCTGTGGTTTTCTTTTTTAAAGGGTATTATTTGGGCTAGATGACTAATGGTCAGAATTTATTTTCTAAACATCAAAGTCAATTTCCAGTGCCAATTTCCAGACAAATCTGTGTAAGAAATCCTTTGTAGCAAGGTCCATGTCTGTGATACCAGTTGAAAAAAAAAACGCATTTTGAATCAGATAGATCCGTGACAAGACAAGAAAAAGAAAAAAAAGCTGTGTCCTAAATTATGCTAAATTATGGATACAGCCCAATCAAATCACAGTTTTGCAGGATTTTCATGGTGGAGAGGGTGCTAAAAAACAGGAAGTTCTGAAGTGAATTTCTGCAACAAGGAACGAAAGGACAACTCAGAAAGCTCCCTGTGCCCCGTGCTCTGGCTCCCTACCTAGATGAAACCACTTCTGAGGAAACTCAGCCCTCCCATGGCTGAGGCTACAGCTCTTTGCTATGCCCTCCTGGTTTGTCTTATCTTTTTGCTATACTCCCAATTGGAGCTACACCACTAATTGAGTTGCAGAAAATCAAATAACATGCTTCTATGAATTAAGTAAATTCTAAGCAGTTTATTAATACCCACAATTCAACTAGGTCCATGCCATTATGGTAAGTGGGGCACAGGGGAGCTTGCTCACACATAAGCACCATGGAGCTACTGAATGGTAAAGCTACCAGTTCATACAGTGTGAAGACGAAACACTTGCCTGTTGCTTTATTTATGACCGTGATGTCGTGAACATAGCACCATAACAAGGTTTAAAGCCCAAATTGTGTTCTTAAACGACTGTGGGACATACAATTCTTTGATCATTTCTTGTTTTCGATCAGTAATCACTTAAGATTCAGCATTAGGTACAGTTTGTTAATTTGAAGAATGTGTATAGAAGCTAGAAGTAGATGCTGAGTGTCTTCCTCAATTGTTCTCTTTTACTGAACTTGGAGCTCACTGATTTGGCGTGGCTGTCTGGCCAGCAAGTGAAGGCATCTCCCTTCCCCAGTGCTAGGATTATACGGATACATGCCATGCCCAGTTTTATACTTATGCCAAGGATCTCATCAGGTCATCTTGCTTGTAGGGTGTCACGTCACTCACTGAGCCCCTCCCTTGGCCTAAGAACATAACATCTCAAGTGAAAGACTTTGCAGTCTTGTTTGCGTTCCCAGTTCCATCAGTACAGGACTTGGAACACATTATAGGAACTTGAGAATATCTATCAAACGAATACATAATTTTTATGTGGGATGAATTATTTATTTACAATTAATTTTTTGTTCTAGTAATGCTGGAGATTTTTTTATCAAGGTAAACTGTGTGGCCTGGACTATGTCCTATTGTTCCACCAAATAGTTCCTAGTTCCAAAGACACATTGACATAAGATAAAGCATTGCTAGTGCTTGTAAACAGCCAGCCTACAGATGACCTTACTGTATTTGTACAAGTGTTATAGCTGCCAAGTTGCAGCATTTTAATCTGAAGCACCGGAAATACTTAATATAAAAATTTTTAAAAATCAAACTTGGACTTTCAACTTTATTTTCTGTCAAACATTCAGTTCCCTACCTTTGTGCTCAGACACATATAATGATCAGAGATCCGTTGTCTACAGACTTAAAAATACCTGTCAAACAAAATATAAATAAAACTTTAGTTTTCATGGATCTTTGCTACTTGATTGCCTTCTATGTTCCAAATGCCGTTCCAACCAAGAAATGCTCAAGCTAGTGAATCTTTATATGCTGCTGATCAGAAAATTATCAGTTTGATCCCAGCACAGCCTATTAACTTGCTCAGATTACTGTATTTATTGGTTGCATGGAACAGCATCCGATCCCAGGCAGCTGTAAGGTTATTAACTTTCAAATAATAGGTTTCCTTGCAAACCCTTAAATTCTGATCGACAGGTACCTATAGTAGTGCATTCCTAATCTCAGCTACAGAAGATCATATTCAGAGAACCAAGCTTAATCAATGTTCAAAAAACAATATTCAGTGTTGTTACGTAATTCTTCTATTGGTTCTTGATATTTTCTTCAATAATGTAAATCAGTGTTTGGATCATGTACCTAAGCAATCTTAAAAACCAGTATTGTTTATGCCACTCAGCCAAGCCTCCAGTTCACCTCAAGCTACATTTTGGATAATATTGCTCTAAATCAAATTCTCTATAATAGTTAGTTTACGTTGTCAAATTGACACACCTAGAAAGAGGGACCCTCCGGTAAGGAATTATCAGACTGGCCTGTGGACATGTCTATGGGGGCATTTAATTAACGTAGGAAGGTCCAGCCCCCTGTGGGGGGTGGTACTCCTATACAGGTGGTCTTGGGGCATGGTGTTTATCACAGTCACGGGGAGCAATCCATAGCAGCCTCACCATCTGCTCCACCCATGCATCTTCGCATTTCCTTCCCTCTACCAACTCTGCAGATGATAGCAGCCACGTAAGAGCGGACGGCCGAAAGCTTGTGATTATAAAACCCCAGAGAATGTGAGTAAACCTTCCCAGACAACTAGCACAAGACAGAGCTGCTAAAATAATTACCACAAAACTTAAAAGGAGCAGTTGAAAACACAGTCTTGTCTTGCTCTATCTGGCCTGGGCATCAGTGGCGATACTGCGTCAGTCTGTACAGTGTAACTTGTATGTATGTTTGCAGGGCCGGTCATTTGGTATTAGATAAGGGATTGGCGTGCTCTTCCCTGTGGCTATTTCTCTCCCTCTCAGCATTCCTTTCTTGCCTACAGTCCTTTGTGTAGGGTTGACACCCTGTGACCTTTCCTCTCCACTTTGGCATGTCTGCTGTTCTTGTTCAGCTCAGATTTAGGCAGTCATGCTGGTGTGTCTTTATGGGTGTAGCTTCTGGCATCCCTAGGAGAGGCTTCTCCCAGCAAACTCTCTGACCCTCTGCCTCTTACACGATTTCTATCTCTTCTTCCCCAATGTTCCTTGAGTCTTAGATGCAGGAGTTGTATTGTAAATATATCCATTAGGACTCTACCCCCCACCTCTGCGTTTTGATTAGCTGTGATTTTCTGTAATGATCTCTGTCTGTTCCAAAGAGAAGTTCCCTTGATCAGAGGTGAGGGCTATACGTATCTGTGGGCATTGGGGAAAATATTTAGAGTGTAGGTAGGGATTACGCTGGTTTATTAAATTAGTAGATTCTCTTCCAATAACCATGAGTTCATTAAGACTGAGTAATTAGCTAGGTTTCTAGTGCCAGGCATGGTTTGCCTATTATTGAGCAGTTCTTAAGACCAACTAGACAGCTGTTGGTTCCTGTCAAAGCATGCATGCTAGTCCTGCATCCTTAAATTTACTGCCCATGTTGGTCATTGCTGTGGTTCATAGGCATCATAGCTGGGTACAAGTTTTGGTTGCTTCCTTCCTTTACAAGCATCCATGGTGCCCTCGGGATGGAAACCGGTTCTCGGGCAGGAAGCATTCAGGTTAGTTCCAGCTCAGGGACCTCTGGGCCCTGCGTATGAAGTACATGGTGTGTTCAGCAATGGCAACTTACTTTGCACATCTGGGAGGCAGCCACACCTAGTGTTGGGGGCTTTGTTATAGGGTCTTTGGCTCTAGGAGGGAGCATTGTCAGCCCAATTGAGAAAATTTCATTTAAAGTATAGATGTATGTTTATACGCAGACTAATACACATTATAAGTTATTTTTAGAGAGATAGCTAATAGTATGATTTATTATGGCTTTTTTCATATGTTTACCCTTCTTCGTCTGTAGGTATTTCTACCTCCCTAACAAGAGGCCCCTGACATTTCCTTGACTTGTCCCTGCTGTTCCCCTCTCTCTGCTCCCCGATCCAGCCCTTAACCACACTTGATGCATCTCGTCTCTGCTTTCCAATTGTACTTTCTGCCTGTCTTTACTTCTTCTTGTTTTCTTTTCTGTAACTGGAAATAACTATGTGTTTATTTCTGTTTATGTATATAGCTTGGGAGAAAAACTAAGCTAAGGAGATGCTAGGGAATTCTATTAAAATGACAGCTGTAAGCACTGACAGTTGTTTTAAATGAGATGCATAATCACAAGGCTCACTCAGACACACTGGGTGAGAAGGCAGGAGTGTGCAGGTTTCAGGAGGCTTCTCGCAGCTGCCCTTTGTGGAGTTTGATGATGTCCGAGCTCCCAGACGATGTCTCTGGCCAGTTCCCTCAGTGTCTGGGTGTGTTCCATGAGCTCTGCTGTGAGGAATGCCACTTGCTCTCTGCGCTCTAGGAGGCAGAACAATAGCTGCCCACTCCTCCAAAGTTCACTCAAAGCCCACATATTTTCCTCTCTGAATAATGCATGAGCTTGATTCGCCCATGTGCTGCTAATCTAGCACGGAGGAAACTTCCAGCAGTTCCTGCCTTCTTGCCTGATGTCACTGAAAACCCTCACCCGTTCAAACAGGAAGCGCAGGCGATCTGATTTTGGCAGAGAACTGTGATGGAAAGTGATGGAAAGGAGGGTGTAAGAGAAGCTGAGAGGGGTGTGTGTGGGCCTGCGAGCCGCACTCAGTTTGAAAACCTCACCCCAGGGGCTCCTGATAGAAAGGGAAGCCTGTCTCACTGTGCACCATAGTGAGCAATCATTTTACTAAGGATAACCCTCCTACCTTGTCCCCTTTCATAATTTAGGGCCCAAACAGAGACCAGCTCTCAAGCCTTATTGTTACAAGATAATGTAATGATAATAAATGTATGTTTCTCCTGAGACCACAGTAAGAAACATTCTCTCACATTTCTAGAGGTCAATTCCAAGCAAAAGGTAAGGAAAAGGTATGGCAGAGCCATACTCCTCCGAAAGATTGGGGGCATGTCCCCCTCCTTGCCTGTTTGAGCTGATGGTGGCTTAATTCTATCTCTGCGTTCATGTGGCTTTCCTTCCTGAATGTCTTTATGTTTCTTTTTTTTTTAATGTCATCAGTCCTTGAATTTATGGCCCTCTTGAGTCCTGCATGACTTCATCTTAACTAATCATACATATTTCTAAATAAGGTCACATTCTAAGACTTCAATGTGACCTAAATTTGGAGAAACATTATTCAAACCAGGACAACCTAAGAGAGTAGGAAATGACCCATAATTTACAGATGTCTAAGCTGGTTTCTAGATCTGAGAAGTATGCTTGATGCCTAAGTATTCAAGAGGAGAAAGCAGAAACCTCTAAGGACTCCCTCCATCCCCTCGGGTAGAGGACAAGGTTACAGCTGCACAGTTGCAGGCATCCGACAGAGGAGGCACCCTTCCACATCTCCCTCCAGAGCCCCTCGCTTCAACATCTTCCGCTGACTTTTTTCCTCAGAAGCTATATTTCCCAGAGGAGAAACCCCATCACTCACCATAGATTTTTTACAGATTTGGTCCATCTTGAAATTTCATAAGGCCACGGTCTTAGGATCTGTAGGTCAGGCAGGACAGAGTCAGACATCGGAGAATCATAAAGGCTCATGTATTGGAAGGAAATGGAAGGACAGATTAGGCACTACCGCACGAACACGGCACTTTAAGTTTAGTGGTTAGCTTCTTAACATCATAAGTGAGAAAGACCCAGAACAAAATCCCAAATATTTGTCTAGTGGATTTCTGCAAGGTAGAGTATTGGGCTTAAGAGATGGCTCAGTCAGTTAAGAGTGCTTGCTGTCCTTCTGGGGGACCAGGGGAACCCACATACTCTTCTTTTCTCTGTGGGTACATGTGTATGCATGGAGATGCAGAGAGAGAGAGAGAGAGAGAGAGAGAGAGAGAGAGAGAGCGCAAGCAACACCATGGTGAGAAAGGAAGAGATCAAGAGATTTCATCCTTTTCTGGTGCAAGAAATCAGACCTAGTTCCTCACACACGCTAGGCAAGGGCTCTACCACTGACTTACGCTCGACCCAAACTCACCCATTTCTTAGGCATTCATTTCTGAAATAACTAACAAACATATTCTAATGATAGAGGAAATTAATCCATTCTCCAAGACGAGGCCCACTATTTTACAGTTTTACATCTCAACCCTGATGCATTAGGGAGATTGAATTTCCAGCACACAGGCTTTGGAAATACCTTCAAACCATGGCATCGCCGTTGTAAAATCTTGTCTCAAGCTCTCCATGAGGACCCCAGGGAGCTCTTTTCACGGTCTCAGCTTGTGGGTAGCATCTAAGCTGTAGACTGGCGTTTGCTAGGTTTTGCCCTGCTGGGGCTTGATGAGCCATCCGAGGGAGGAAGAATGTGAGGGGGCGGAATGTGATGGCACTGTCTTCTATTGTTCCCTAGCCCATGGTGGTCCTCTCACTGCCCGCAGTGTCCAGAGAAAAGCGGTGACAGCATCCTCTGTGTGACTCACCACAGATTCACTGCTAAGAGCAAACCTCCCCCCCCCAAGCGTTCTTTCTCTGCCTAGAACCTTTGTGGACTTGGCGTGAGCATGATGTTTCTATTAGTTAGGATGTCTTCAGTTGTGACTAATAAAGCATACAGGACAAAGTGGTTTTTAAAACAAGAATTCTGTTCCCCTCCACAACAAGAATTCTTGAGTCCAGGCCATTTACAAAGCTGGTTAATTGAGTTGCTTAATAAAGTCAAGGGCACAGGTATTATTTTATTTCATTTTCTAAAGCTGCTATGTCTCCCCTAGGGTATCAAGATGGCTGGAGCCAAATCATGTATAACATATATAGACATGGAGACTGGCGTCAAGGTTCTGTGGGCTTCCACAAATACACAGGCTCAGAATAGTCTTGTGATCAGATTGTAATGTTCTGTGATCAAAATCTTGACATTCTTAATATATTTTCAATGAATTTGTGCTTTGAAAGTAAAGTTTAAAGAGACAAAGACAAATTTAGCCTAGCCAAGAGCATGGAGCCTCAACTCACAGGCAGTCCTGCCTAACCTCTTCAAACAAACAAACAAACACAAAAGATAGGTTCTAAACTATCTGCTCCCCAGATATCTGCCAAGCCCCTGGTGTCACCTTTTGCTTCTAGCAGGGGTGAGGACAGAGAGGAAGGGTCGGAGCCATAGCTAAGTGTTCCTACGTTCTTGGTTATAGTTTCCAGCTGTGGCTAAAGTGCCCATCTCCCAACTAGACTTGGGAACCAACAAGGCAAGTTGTGAAGAAAAGTAGATTGTCAGAAAGGAAAACACCTTTGCTCTACCTTTGGGAAAAAAAAAAAACCCTTTTCCTTTTAAGTTTTCTCTTGGTTGTACAAATTGTTTACTGACTTTTGCAGAATTCTTGCAGGGGAAACAGACTTGGCAGAATTGTTTTTCTCTTTCGAGGGAGTCTTCCAGATACCCAGAATGATTCTAATTCAGCCAACCCTGGAGTTAGAGGACACATCAATACCCACACCAGCGACTCCCTGGTTGTCCTAGATAAGCCACAGCAGTCCCCTTGGGTCAACGTCGTCTCTATCCCTTAATGTAAGGCTGCTTGAAATCTGAGAGCAAAGTCAGGGATCTACAAGCAGGGAAAATGGGGGAGGATGGAGGAGGACTGGAGAGATTGTTTCTAACACACTGGTCTCTCCCTTCCCCACTTTATCATTCTGTCATAGTGGACTGAGATACCTCCAGCCCATCTAAGTAATACACAGGTATGAAAACAAGGTCTGAAGAGATCCTCAGAAATGATCTAAGATGAAACTTTCCTAGTTCTCTTGGCCTTGTACATTGGCCAAATGAGAGACACAGTGAGCTTCAGTATCCCAAGACATTAAAGAAACAGAGGTGAGCCCTAACAAATTAATCTAGCATATGGCTAAATAAATGTTTATAAAATGAAGTCAGTCGTCGATAGTGAACTGTTATGCCCTGAAAATCTTTCAGGGCTACTTCTATTCCTCTTAAGACCTCCAGAACATTCCAAAAATCGACCATGGTCACAGCTACTTATTTAATTTTTGAATTTAAGTTCAACTTTGCTCTGTTTGGGGGTATAAAATGAACTAACCCGTTAGAAAAGATGTTATAACAATTACTGTTCTTTATGTATTCTTTTTTATCTAATATATAGCACCTCATTACACCACTCAGTGTTGGTTTCTATACATTATTTCCTAACTATCAGAAATATATTAAAACCCCCAAGTTTGGGGAACTGGATGACTTGGTCAGCTACCAGGATGAAACCGAATAGAACCTGGTCTTGTTTTCTTTCTACACAACTGTTCCAGAAGATTATCTTGTCAACCGTTGCCTAGCTGTGCAGGTAGACTCCCACAGAAGAGCTAGCACAACCAGCTGAGAATGCGAGGGAGGAAATCCAAGCCTGACTGTGCACTTGGGCTTTGGGAAAAAAAACAGTTGCCAAGTTGGAAAGACTTCAGCAGACTGCATACCAACCGCTTCATATTCCATCCGCCACTTTAGCCTGGTACACATTCATCCCTTCCATGGCAGCATTCCCAAATACATTGTAGTCTAGAAAATTACAACCCCATTCCCACTATCCAGAACCCAGAAGATCCCTCCTGCACAGAAGTTTTGCAAATGAAGGCCAGAATCTGAGGTTTACACCCTAAGGACTCTACCAGGATTGACATGGCTCCCGGGAAAAGAGAGCTCAGATGCAGGAGATACACCATGGCAACCTAAGTGAGCATCCCTAGAGGGAGAGGAGGAAGGCGCCTGACACACGACAGCTTCTGCCTCACCACTGTAGGTCCTCACAGTCTGACAGTTGTTCTGTGATGCTTGGATTACAAGGCTTGTGACATTTTGATAACTTCTTCTAAGGCTCTCGGCTTTCTCCAGTGTTTGAACAGTTGTCTGAGCTGCCAGGACTGGGCACAGAGAAAGAACAGGTAACAAGAGCAGAGTGAGTGTTGAGCATAACTCAGTACCGGGAAACAAAGAAAAGCTAGATCTCAGAGTACACTTGCCTGTGAAATCATAAGACAGCGCATGGAGACACGTGCAAGCTGCACGCTGGTTTGTGCATTTGGATGCCCATTAACTATGTTAGGAGAGAACTCATCTAAAACCCTGGACTAGTGGCACAGACTTGCAAAAGAGCTTTATGAACGAGGACATTAATTTTCTTGCCATTTAGATCAAACTCCTCATTGTGCATTCAAACTAAACCAAAAAAGCTAAGTGACTTTCTTGTCACTTCCAGTCTCCTGGCTGTCACTAAAGTACAACAAATCACAAACACACACACACACACACACACACACACACACACACACACACAATATGCACAGGGAACATATCTTCTTCGGCAGACTTATGTTCCTATAGTTGAGTGTGTTTGTTTGTTTCAAGGCTCTCTAGTCTAGTTTAGAGCTCTTTTGTTTAGTTATGTGCCAACACCATATTCTATTTGTTACTATGGCTCTGCAGCATAATTTGAGGTACGGTATAATGACCTCAGCATTATTATCTTAAGCAGGGAAAAGCAAACTGGCCAAGAGACTGTTTTTATTAAGAATACTTATTAAATTTCACAAAATTTTAAAAAATAAGAGAGATACAAGCATGGTATTACTTGAATAGGAATATATTTTTGACTGGCTATTTCTCAGAAATATTGTACAACCCAGTCAGTCTTCCAAGACATAAAATTGTATTATTCATAATTGGCACATAGTTTTGGCAAAGGGCCAGATGGTAAATATTTGGGGGTTTGGGACCATATGGTCTCTTTCAGCACTATTAAGGTTTCCCCACTGCAGTGGGAAAGCAGCCGTAGACAATTTGTAAAGTAGGCACTGGTGGATTCCAATAAACCCTTATTTACAAAACGCTTAAGCTGGCTGGACTCAGCCTATGAATGCGGAGTTTGGTGCCCTCACTATCAGGCTCACGGTAGAGTGGGAGAAGGCTGGTCTCAGTGAGTTCTGGGAAGCATTTAGTCTGGAAGACAGACACACTAGAGTTGAAGAAGAACGAAGTCTCTGCACCTATCTTTAGAAACCCAGAATGTTCTAGGCACCTCCCTGGGGAAGCTTCTCCTCCCTCTCTATGGGAGAACCTTTTCAAAGGCATCCTCTTACCACGTTCTTCATTCTTTCTTCACTAAAGATAAGGGTACCACTGCGTACAGCGCCATTTCCTGCATCCTTACCAATGCCATCTTGAAAAAACCTGAACCTCATTTGACCTGGTTATATAAATGGCAAAGAATGTTCACTTTGGGTTTATACCTCAATGTCTGATTAAATACAATTTTGACCAATGCACTGTATCTATCTTCAGTCCTAGGGACATATGGCATGGGCTCAGGAGTGTGTGTATGTGTAACAGAAAACAATGCCATCTGTCCAAACAGTAGGCATGGTGCCAGATGCCAGTGTGACTAAGCCAGACACACAAGTGAATAAAGTCAACTCCAGCCTCCGTTTCCTCCTCCCCCAAGAATCTATTAAAAGACCGAGAGGGCTGTTTAGCATCAGGGAGTAGGACAAGATGTTAAATGCACATTCTCCAGCGACAGAACCAGCAGCTGCCGCAGCCGTGTGTCAGTAACAGTTGTCCACTATGGCCGTGCCCCAGCTCATCCCAGGACTTAGCAGAGGAAGCTTTCCGGACTTCCAGGATGTGGACACTGGGACAGGAAGTGAAACAAAGCGTACATTATAGCAGCGTGGACGACAGCTGTGGGAATGTGGAAACCGCCGTTGTCAGAGAGAGACGGAGATGAGAGAACTTAAGCCCACCAGCAGTGATCTCGTCTCCATTTTGCCTCTGATATAAAGCTGAGGGAAATGAGGTCTTGGAGAATTAGCTTTTAATGTATGTTGAGGAACTTGAAAAAGCTTCTAGGGACCCAAATTTCCTAATTAGTGCTCATGTTTTCTCATACAGAAATTAGAGGAATTACTAAAATGGAAAGCACTTTTACACTGCATATTATTAGAGTATCTTTCAAACATAAGGATGTAGCAGAATAACAAATACCCATAAGTCTAATAAGCAAGCCCATTGATTAATAGCATACCTGCCATTTTATAAGAAATAAAATATTTCAAAAATGAAATATGACAGAGTTGAAGTCCCCCTCATTTTCCTTCCTCTTCTTCCAAAGGAAACTCCTTTAATTACTGAATTAGGTAGGCATTTTTCTAGATCATATTTTATAATAGTGCTACAGAATCTCTCCATATACACATATATATGAATCTCTCCACATATATATATATATACTTATAACTCTTACATGCATAAGTAATAAAGACAGTAAATTTAATATCTAGTTTTCTAGTTTTTGTCAAACTTGTGCTACATTATTTTTGGTATCTCTCATTCTACACGAGTTAATTTTAATGGACTAATTTTTGGCAGCATTGTTCCTATGGTTGTACAATTTTGCTTTTCAAGTTTCTTTCTGTATCCTGAGGTCAGATGGCATTTTCTCCTATAAATCATGCTGTCCTAATGTAAGTCTTTCCATTGTTTGGTGCTGGTTTCATTAGCTTCACCCTGGCGAGACAAGATTTACACGATTTTGTGACTATCTGTCCTTCTATTCAGGGCACACTCTTTATTTTCCCACTGTCTTTCGGAAACACCAGCTCTTCTGCTTGAGAAGGGCCAAGTGGCCTAGAGCACTTGGTGGTGAGGCTCCAGCTGGGTTGAGAAAGGCTGCGCTGTGGATTCGCCAGTCGTCTAAACACCAGAGGGGATCTTGTGTCCTCTTAGGCGTCTATGGTTTGGGGTGACCAGATATCAGAAAGAGCTTTCTGACTCAAGACCTGCTTGAGATTCTAAGTGAATTAGTCATTCCAAACTCACGTGCTCTTGTCATGTGCTCCTACCTGTGGAACAGCAGAGCAGAGCACAGCCAAGATGGGCTGCACACCTGGCCTTCCTCCACACACTGGAGCACAGCAACAAATAAATGTCACAGACTCCAGGCTTGAGAACTATACTGAGCTGACCTACAATAGGCACTCCTTATCACATGAGGCTGTTTGGATCTGTTTCCTAAAATCCATGAAGCGCTTGCATTGTAAACCTCATACATTATTAAGAGTTTGTTTTCCTAAAAAAAAAAAAATAAATAACTTGGCAAAGTAATATTGGAAGTAAACCAATGCAGCTTTCTGCACTTTAAAATGGCACAGATCCAGCCTGAGATCAGGGAAAAAGAAATAACTGCCCTCAGTATTCTAATTAACCACAGTAACAACAAATCAATTATTTTAGGAGAAATTTTATGAACCACCCAGTGTTGAATTGTTCTGCTAATCGAAACAGCCTAGTAACGGTAGCAAATGACAAGGGACGTAGTAGGTCAGAGGCTCGGCTCTAGGTCTGTATTGTCTGTCACCCTTGCTCATCCATTTCCCAATGTGACTTCTTCAGGCTCTCGACAGAGGTTTCCAGAGGGCTGTGGTAGCTCAATGTCAGCCAAGACTGGAAACACAAAGCATCTCCAAACTTATTCATGTGGCAGAGCCTAGAATCACCTTGTCTCTTCAATCCACAGAACCCCTACTCAGAACTTTGTCCATCATTATGCAGCATTTAATCTGAGGGGGTGAGATCCCAGTGGGTTATTGGAGGGTAACATGCTATACTACTCCCAACAACAGCGACGGGTAGCAACTCATGACCTTGTCATTCTCATGACCTTGCAAATACTGATCTTTCTTCTGAGCTAGAAAGGAGTACTCCTCCTAACTAGTGGAAAGCAAGATGATAAATTGGCCTGCTTGCTACTTCAGGTAAGACTTTGTTGCTATGTCTTTTCAGAAATATTTGATTTTAGAGTTTAAGAAACTTCCAAACTGCAGATTGTGTACTGAGCTCCCATCAGTGGGTGCTTCTGAGAGTTCTACTGTGTGGGGAGGAACGAAAGAGTAAGCAGACATATCTCGGGGTACTGTGCTGCTAATACAGCTGTTTCTACACATCCTTACACTTGAGTCTTGTATTTGATTTTGGTGCTGACGATGCTTCAGGTCAGAACACTTGAGAGGGTCACAAAGAGTCCCACCATCAGGAGAATGCAGAGCCAGAACCTCTGGCCTCTTCTGGGTTCCCTGGAAGATCTGATTCCGGGTCTCTTTACACATTAGCCTGATCTGCTGTGGAAACGTAAGCTCTACCAAATCATAGCAGGGTTGTTTCCTTGCCTGTGACCTGGGGACAATGCCCTGTTCTATCTATTTAAAAGAACTTCAATGGGAAACAGACTGTATTATGCCATGTAAACAAAAGATATTGTTACTATGCTACACCTGCATCCGTTTGCTTCACGGCTCAAACGGGCTTAGACTGTGCAGAGGACATTCTGGTCCTCTATTGTGAGCTCATCAGACTTTCTAGTAAGGTGACCAACCAGAGGGATCCTGCCCCTTCCTACTTAACTTCCTCATCTATAAACTGCTCCTGGTTTTTTGTTTTGTTTTTTTAATTTTAATTTTTTTCGGCTGTCTTCTGATCACACTGCATTCTTAGATAAAACAAAATTTAAGGTACATTTCCCTCCAAGCATACTTAGCCCTTGTAACTAAAATTCTTTATTTGAACTTTGGGATTTCAAGATAGTAGTGTCCTCCCAGTGTGAGTGCTAAGTTTTGAATTATGTGCAGACATTTCCTTTCATGCTGTCATTTGTAAGGTATTTTGTGACAATGTTTGAGATTAAATTTGGGTTCTGAAAATAAATGTGATTGGAACTTATCTGTGGGTTTCAGGGAGACCTGGGTAATTTCAACTTGTCTGTAATAGATAGCTGAAATGAAGGATACACATTGGATGGAGGGGTGAGGGAGAGGAATTAGCCAAAGCATTAGTGAGTAGTCTAGGATCTTTTTTTTTCCCAGTAGAACTGTGTTTAATACAGAGACACAGTTGTCACTATTAATTTCTCTTTATGAGGCATTCCAGAGATATCGTACTGTAAAAATAATAACCAACATTGTTATTCTCAGGTATGTGAGCTGTAAAGCTGACATTTTAGCCCTCTGGCCATTTCTCAAGACATTACCTAATACATTACCTCATAACGATGACTAGAGAGGAACATTTTCAAAAGCACAGTCATAAAAAGCTTTGATAAAGCCACCCCAGGTCTTGTGGCCAAACTTAGATGCTAAAACCACCAAAAATGAGTTAGGGGCGGTGGCTGTCTTGGCTTGATCTCAGTGGGAGCATTTTTTTTCTCTTTCAAGAGTCTATTCCACAATGGGACAGAAAGGCTGGCCCTTAGCCTGTGAGTAGCCATGACATGCAAGACTCTGTCTTCCTCTTCACATTTATGCTGGGGAAAAGTACAAATCAATACAAGTTTGCCTATCAGAGTTCCTATCCCTTAGGAGGCACAGAGTTGGGACCCCCAGCACAGGAAGCAGTGACTTAATGCGACACCACTGTGACACAATGCGTTGCTTGCAACTCTGCCAGAACCAGATAGAAAGCCTCAGGAGGGGCTAAGCGCCTGTGGCCAGCCATGACTAGTTGTGGTCTCCTTTTCTGCTCTTACTCAGAGAGCCAAAACTCTATCTTCCTCCTTCCCAAGGTTCCGCAGCAGCACCTCAGTTGGCTCAGTTCTCTGCTCCCTACTGCGCATGTTACACATCTGTCCCTGCCATTTTCTATCCAGATTTCTAGAAACATCATTCAAGATGGTAGGTTTTGACTCCGGTTGCGTATTAGAATCACTTAAGGAGTTTTAAAAAAGAGTGCTGGCAGACACATCTCACTGTCTGGCACTTTTAATTCAACTAGCCCCGGCTTTGGTGTGTTCGAGCAAAGTACTCCCCAGATAATTCTGATATGAGTGTAAGGTTAACAGCCCTGACATAGGAAGTTACAGCCTTTCTTAACAAATAATAAGTCGCTAGTAATGTTCCTGAGTTGGGGAGTGTTTGAGAAAGATAAAGCTGGTGACATTTTGCAGAATACAAGGTAAAAGAGAGAAGCTGCATGCAGGCTTAGCCCAAGGGCTCTACTTCCATCCATATTCAAAGGCTGATCATTCACGGTAGATGGAGGGTCATGGGAGGTCTAATGACTCCATTCACAATCACTGTTTAAACTCTATTAAATATTGCGTTTAAATGCCGTTTTAAATTGTCATCGGTGGTAAATTGCAAAACTCACAGGCACTGACGGGGAGGAGTGTCTATAACGGGCACAGTGAATTCTGATTAGCTCCCCTGCAGAATGAAGAGACCCAGAGAGAGACCCACAAGCCCTGTCTTCCGTGTTTGTTTTTCAGGTTGGAGATAGGAGAATATGGAGAGCGATTCCCATCACTCGCAGAGGACCGAAGGCTGCGAGAGTCACAGGGATCACAGCCTGCGGGGTTGCTCTGACCAGAAGCGGGGAAGCTGGGGACCTGAAGGCATAGTGATGGCTTCCCATTGAAAAGCAGTCACACTGTAACTTGTTCTCTTCCGTGCCAGGGAAGAAATGAAGGAGAAAGACAGGATTCCAGTTTGACAAAGAGATGCTAGGAATATGTAAGAATTCATTGAATCACAAACTTGTTCTCTGAAAAGGATTTTTAGCTAGGTTGAAATTCAGTGAAGTGAGATAAAAGAAGAAAGTAGAGTGTTCACAGTTTTATGCACTAAGCACATCTATTTAAATCCCAAACAGTCTCATCACCCCAAATGTATTCCCCACCCTTCTTATACGCCCCATTGTGCTAAATGCAATAAAATGCATAAAGAAGAATAAAGCCTGACATGGTCTTGAGAGGCAAATATTTGATAGGTGGCTCAATCATTTTATGACTGACAGATAAGCAAATCATTGTCAAATTCTGGTTTCAAAATACCAACCCAAGAACGGCAAATTTCTGCCTTCTGGCTACCAAGTGCCTGCATGTGAAGACCTTCAGTAGCATTAGAGATGGGCTGGAAGCGAGTTACACACTCTCAGCAGCAAGAACATCATGAGAGACGGGAAGACGGTACGGAGAGAAAAAACACTTGAGGTGCCGTGTGCCTCCTCCAAGGCAGAATGGGTACGAAGTAAAATTCAGCCCGTGGCAGAATATCACAGAGAATGATGACTTGGCATGGAATTCGGATCGTATTTGGCAAGCAATGTGCCACTCCTGGATGTTTCCTAAGCAGTAAAGAATGTGAAAAATGCAGCATCTGAGAGGTTTCATGGGAAGGAGGGACAGTACCCTTTATGGCTACTCTAGCAATGCAGAGTCGACTGTCAAGTCAGAGTAGACCCTTGAGAAAATTCTCAAGAAAGGCTTGCAAAAGGCAAGCTGGTACGGCCCGAAAGGGAGCCGGGCTTTAGGGACTTCACCTCTCCGCCTTCCACATCATTGTTGCTTCCTCCCAAAGTCACAGCTGAAGTATCCAGCCAGTGACATTAGTACTTACAGATGCGCCTTTGTAGATCCTAGCCTGGGATTCAGACTTCATCCTCCAGTGGCCAGTCCTCAAGGGACTCTAGTGCAGTCATGAAGTCTCCTGCCGAGGCTCTGCCTGATGTCACAATTCTAGTTTATCCTCTTTAACAGAAGAGGTGTGTTCAAAGAATTCTCTAGAACACAAAGCATAGACATTTGTTCCATGATTCATATGATCTTTATTCAATAAAATGCACAGATTGCCTACTGTGTGTTGGCTATGTGTCCTACTCCTTCCTGAAGGTTTCCGTGTGTGGTGTGAGCATCAAGTTGCTTTCATTATTTCTCCGCCCTGTTGAAGGCAGGGGCATCACCAGCTGGGCTTCCACTTCTGCCTCTCAAGTCCATGTGGCCCTGGCATACCATGCCCTTCATCTCAGTCACCAGCTTTCTCTGTCACTGACTTAGTCTAGACACACATTCCCACAGACAAAGCCTGTGTTGCTGTTAATTACTGCAAACACCTGCCTTAAAACAAATTCTCTGTTGTTCTTAGTGTTAAAATGTAGTATCGCTCACTAAAATGGGCACTGTCATTCAGTTTTCCCTTCTCAGTTGTTCACGGGAGGAAACTTCTAGTACAACACAAATGTGTGCCATCTTTTCTTTTGGTAACATACCAAATAGCCAGTGTTACCTTACACCTTCTCAGGATGGCTTCCATATGGGGATGGATGAAAGACAAACTGTCATTTCAGCCTTCTGGATGCAGTCACATCCAGTAAGCAATGCCGCCTAGCCATTTTCACACCAGCCTGTCAGGAGACCTAGCCCTGGCTGCATCCTTCTCAAGAATCCTCCCTTAGGATGACATTTCCTCCGTGCCCTTCCAAACTGAAAACACACACTTGGTTTGGACTCAGCCCCGGCAGACAGAGTCAGAGTGTGCACGCGAACAAGTGTATAGAGCCTTGATTCTCCTATGTGACTTCTCAGGCTAGGGAGGGGAGAGGAGGAAGAGGTGTGTACTATTGTGAAAGGCAAGCCCTCTGCTGCAGCTCCCTCAAGTTGCTGGTGCTTTAAATCAATTTTCAATTCCTCCTTGAATGTCCACTGGGTGCTTCCCTTGTGTATGACACATGCTGGAGTAAGCTAGAGAGGGTTGCTTTTATTAGGGTTATATTCTTATAACAGCTTTTTAAAGAGTCCATTAAGGCTGCTATTTGGTTTTATTAAAGAATTTTTTTCTTTGGGGGTTGGAAAGGAAGGCGAGGAACTTGTTGATCTTTTTCTCTGTTAGCAAAGGGTCTGTGGGAATCCTGGCAATTCAATTGCAAAGGCGTGGAGAGAACCAAAGTAATATTGGTGTAGGAGGCCCTTCTGTATTTGTGTTGCTTTCATTGGTTATTAAAGAAACTGCCTTAGCCTAGTTGATAGGGCGGAACTCAGGTAGGCGGGGAAGACAGAACAGAATGCTGGGAAGAACAGCAGAGTCAGGCAGACGCCATGGTTCTCAACTTTAAGTACCAGATGGAGGGCGGAGAGGCAGTGCTGACAAACCTGAACAGTTGTCTGTGCTTAAATCTGCTCTACCTCCTAGGCACATAGCACTGGCCTGGGTGTGGGCAGACTGGCTGGAGATGTTCTTCTTTATGTTCAGACTTGCGAGGTTTTAACCTGGGGCAAATGGCTGGGGTGCGTGTCTAACAAATCATCGAGGACCTAGCCTCCAGGTTCTCCCTGCATCCTCAGGCCCTGCCTGTTACAGGCCCCTTCTGGCTGGTAAAACCCATGCCCTCTATCCTGAACTCTCCCACCCACCCCCAGGAGCTGGGCTGCTCTTTCCTGTATAATCCAACCATTTTGGGTTCTTGCTCTCTTTGTAACTTTAGGCCTCCTGGCTGCTGCAGCTGCTTCCTCTCTCGCTTCCCCTCTCCCCACGTGGCTCAACTCACCATCAAATACACTCTGGACTTTCCCAGAGGTCCCTGCCTCTACTTATGCTCTCGCACATATTTATAATAAACCTTCTTCTCCACCATATATAGGGGCAATCATGTTTCCTTTCTTTTCTTTCTTTCCTTTTTTTTTTCCCATTAAGACTCTAGTTTTAAAACCATATACCGTTCCATATTTGCTAAGTAATTATCAACACTTCTCCCAGAGGCGCACTTTCAGGAGTGTGGCAGAGATTTCTTTCCGTTGGGGTTTATCTGAGCAATGTATGTAAGGTGGCTTTTGTTTGTTTTGTTTTGTTTTTCTGTTTTACGGAAATACACGCATTTCTATCATTGTTACTGGGGAAGTCGTGGGTGGGATCCGTAGTCACGATGTTATTGGGGGAAATGGAAGTTTCCTTTGCATCCTAAGTCTCAACAATAAAAGAATTTTAAGCGAACTCAAAAGGAAGCATGGGGACAGTGTTGTTAGAGCTAGGGGAAGAAGCTACAGGGCAGCAGGCGGGAGGAGAGGGATGGAAGGAGGAAAAAGGCTGAGCCTTTTGCAATGAAGTTCAAGAAATGGCTGGCTGAGTGGCTGGGAGGGCCTCAGAAAAACACAGAAAGAAAAGGAAAGGAGGTACCTCTCTGAGTAACTCAAAAAGTCAGATTCCAAAGTGCCATGCGATGGAAGCTGTGGAAATGGCTGCATTAAAGGGGCTTGGGGGACAGATAAACACATTATTTCCTTAGAGGACAGTTAGTTCTAACTTTTGCTTTGCTTAGTCAGTCCTCCATTAAATCCAGTTTTCTAAGGGGGAAGGGAACAATAAGTCAGCTCCCTTGACTGTTGAAGGGAGTGCACAACGTTGGGCGTGGCTTAGGATGTCTCTCCACTCAAGTCTATTATTTTGACCTGGAAGGAGAAACTTTCCCTTAAAGGGTCTTAATAAAGGCCAAATAGCTCCACCTTTTCATATGGTAATTTAAATCCTAAAGACAGACTCCTTTCAAAGGTTCAGGAAGGAAACAGGAGGTAAGGTCCAAAGTCCACAAAAGAAGGGTCCTTCCTCAAGGGCCTTTAAACTCACTAATACCTGTCTGGCTATCTTACTATTGTATTCATTGTATTGAACCAAACCTTTTTCAGATTGAATTATCTGCTTTGTTCTTCTTGTTAGGTTCAAAGTGGGCTCCCAGCAGGAGCTGATGGCAAGGTCCTGCTCAGAAGGACTCTGACCTGCCTGGGTAAACAGGAGGATTGTAATTGGGTAAATGGACGCCTAACCTCTGAATTCCTGGCTGTTGCATTAGGTGGGGTCTGTTTACCAGGAAAATCGCTACTTCCCTTACCTGTCCCCAGGGGTAAACTATCTTCCTCAAAGGCCAACTCTTAACTCACAAGGATTTTCCTGCTGCCTACTGTTCTCTACCCCCTTAGAGACAGCCTGGCAGTTTAATTCCCGAAAGGAACTATCCATCTCTAGTTCTAGTTCTAGTTCAATGGTTTCCTTGTGCCTTGCTCACACTCCTACTGTCTACACATAAGCCTTGGGAACTCTCTTGCATTTGTGATGATGCCCCTGTTGTTATTCTTTTTGTTTGTTTGTTTGTTTGTTTTTCAAGACAGGGTTTCTCTGTGGCTTTGGAGCCTGTCCTGGAACTAGCTCTTGTAGACCAGGCTGGTCTCGAACTCACAGAGATCCGCCTGCCTCTGCCTCCCGAGTGCTGAGATTAAAGGCGTGCGCCACCACCGCCCGGCTTGTTATTCTTTTAAACAATGTAGCTCTGTTTCTGGGAAATGAGATTCTCTCTTGCAGATTCTTGGTCTGGTTAATAAAAGAATTTAAAACTGGACTCTGGAGGAAGATTGAGGAAAATTTTTTACTGTAATTTAAGAGGAGAAAGTATGGCAGGCAAGCTGTAAATCTTGGGAGCTGCGCAAAAGAGAAGAGGAAGAGGAAGAGGCAAGTCACGTGTAAGTAGCTGCATGGTGTGGATACTTTCATAGGAGGAATGAGGACGCCTTAAGCACCAGTACTTCAGCCTTCTTGAGGGGTCATTCTTGGCCAGGTAATTGACAGGCCCAACTGGATTAACTCTTTAAGAGAAGAAGGAATCTAATTGTGTTCAGTTGGAGACTCTGTTGCTCTCTGTCTCTGCCTGTCTCTCTTCTTTCTCTCTCTTTCTCCAAACCCTGCCTACTCAAGAGAGTTTCTAAACAAAGAAAAGATGCCATAAAGCCCAGTTCTGCATTCTTGGTGGCCAATAAAGTGCCCTACCCTGAAGTTGTCAGTCTCCCAAGTCCAGACCCAAGCGCTCAACTTTTGACCATACTTGGCCACAAACCCAGTTTATGGTGGACAAGTAATCACTGCTCACCTACAGTCTATAAACCTTTCTTGCCCTGGCTCTGCAGGGGACTCTCTGTACCCTCTCTCTGGGACCTGAGAACCCACCTGGTAGTTGCTTTGTTCAATATACCTGTTGATATACTTTTTCAGTTCTGCTTCTTGATCTGATTTACTTTGTGGGCAAAGAAACTTACTATGTGTGAAAGCAGAGGGGGTTACAGAAAACCTATTACTATTCTTTTGAGTTGATCAGAGTGTCATGTCTCTCTATCCAGGGCTAGAGGTAGATTCCATCTGAGACAGACAGAGAGAGAGAGAGAGAGAGAGAGAGAGAGAGAGAGAGAGAGAGAGAGAGAGAGAGAATGCCAGGAGGAGAAGAAGTTTTTCCTTAATGGGCCTCAGCAGAGCTCTAATATTCATCCTTAGTGCGCTTCAAGACTATGGCAACAGTTCTAAATATGCTCCTATAGCCATGTGTGTGTTTGTGCGAACGATATTTCATCTAAGTTGATGAGCAATTAACACGTACTAATAGTATTTGTCAAGTACTAGCTAGATATATTATTTAATGATAGATCATTGCTCGTGGTTTGTCTTTGTAAAACTTTAGTTGCTCTTTACTTATTAATCACCAGTTGGGGGAAACCTGTGCATTTTAGTAAGCTGTCAAAGTTGTCAAGTTGGTACGCAAACTTGAATTGTAAATCTTAAACCCTGCAGGCCCTACTGTGGAGTGTCAAGTGCAGGGACTGTATGACAGTCACGCTTAGGTTCAAACCCTGATCACTGCCCTTCACCAGCTCTCAGCATGATGCCTATATTTACAAAATTAGAGCAAAACTCATTGCACGGGACTGTAGTTAAGAAACATCTGTATTTTAAAAGTTTCTGGAACGTTAACAAAATACCACAAATATGGTGGTCCTTTTTAGTTTATTATTGATTTTCTTGAGAATGTTTGCTGTCTGACTTCCTCAGGTGCTCTCGTCCGCAAGATTAATTATTGCTCTCAAATTTCATAAGGCACATTTGGCTTTCCTGGAAAAACAGGTATGTCCATCTGGAAAGCAAGTTTAAGAAAATAAAACAATCTCTCTGGAATGACTAATAGCCCCTTGGGAGAAGCAAAGAACTTGGCTGACTGAGGATTTTTATGTAGGTCATAGAAATTTTGTCTGGGTCTAAAACATCAGTGCCCTCCCCCTTTATTAAAAAAATGTCAGAAGAATGTAATAATCTATTTAGAAGCTATATTTCCAAAAGTCTGTCTCTGCCCTCTATAATAGTCAAGCCTACTGTAATCAGTCTGTACCCCGGGTGACCAACCTGGTTCTGAGATGTGACAGGCAAAAGGGCACTTCCATTGACCAACTCAATCTTCAAAAGTTTTCCTAAGATATATCCTAAGCCAGTTTCAAAGAGTTTGCTTTATTGTGAAGAAACAGATCTTATCTCAGAAACAACATCATTCTTGCCTCTTTAACTGGCAATAAAGCAAAAATGAAGCATAAATTGGGTATAACTTTTCCATATTGAAGTCAATTCACAATGAAGCAAGACTTTATAGATCTTAGCCCTCTTAGGAGTCTGTTTGGGACACACAATTTCATATAATGTTTGGTATGATCACAGTGACCAAAACCAAATTGAAAATAAGAATTTCTATAAAAAGAAAAAACAAGCAAGAAAGGTATTCTCAGTTACAATGGAAATATGTACACTTATAATAGTTCCATCTTTTGAATTAAATACACACACACACATTTATTGCAGACTACAATGAAATCCAAAGCATGTTAAAAGAAAATTAAAAGACACATGAAATAGTAAGTCTAGCTAATTATCACCAGATGTTTTGCATGGTTAAAATAATTTTTAAAGCACTCTTTCATTGTATCTTATGCATTAGTCTATTGTCGAGGATTATTTCAGCCATTGTCATTCGTTCAAAATCAATCATTTGCTATTATCTCCCTCCCTCCCTCCCTTCCTCCCCCTCTCCTCTCTCTCTCTCTCTCTCTCTCTCTCTCTCTCTCTCTCTCTCTCTCGATTTCTCTCTCCTTTCCTGTTGATGTAGCTCAGGCTAGCCTAGGACTTGTGCATCTCATTCTACAGCTCTCTGAGCACAGTGACCACAGGCAGGGGACCCATGCCCAGCTTTTTAATTTTCTTTTTATCTTCCCTATTGCTTCTAAGTACTTTCAATTATTCCATCAAAATTTAATGTCAAGTCGTACTGAAATCATTTGACAATTTTTAGTCAACTGTAGCCCAGTTGTCTTCAAATGACTAACTACAATAAGATTTCCAATGGAAGGTAACATTCTTTCAATCAACAGAATTCTTATTTTTGACTTAAAATATTCTGTGTTTTGCATGACGTAATGAATAGATGCCCATTGTTAGAATACAGGCAAAGGAGCTATTGACGGAGCATAAGGTAGACTAAACCAGAGGTGAAGGAGAGCTTCATTCCGCAGGCCCCATCAAAGTACAGCTGTGTCTGGGATCAACTTGGACACTTACTTCGCATTTTCTCCAGGAGGTGGTGCCTGTCAGCCACTCCCAGCTGTTTTTGAGGCAGGCCTAGCTCCCCATTCCTCCTGGATCCTGATTCTTTGAGAGTCTTCCTCACTAAATGAGGTGAAGGAAGAAACACGTTTTTTACATCCCCCAAGAACTGTCACAAAGCAGTCACACAAAGGTTTGGCCTGAAAGGATGGTTGTGGTGTGCACAGCCATAAGCACTATAAGAGAATCATGAAATCACAAAAATTTGCACAAGACTTTGAAGGTCATCTGTCCTATGAGTTCTAAAGAGCCTGGAAGGTAAGTAGATTATTGTTAAGAAGACAGGAGACCCTTGGACGTTATGGCAGATTTCATGTGTGCATTTATCTTGGGAGGTGTATCTAATTTTCATAGTTCTCTCAAACATACTATATCTCCAAGTAACTATGACTACAGTCACTTTCTAGAGGATGAAGCCGAGTTGTAGCATGGTTAAGGAATGTTCCTGTCCCTTCCTGATGCTCAACAGCAGAGTTAGAGATGGAAGCTTTTTCTCCTGAGAGATGTTAACCACACAGAATTCAATCAGGATTTTTCTCTTTTTAAGAAATAAAAGTATGTATCAGGTATGGTGTGAAGTTTGTTTCTGAATCACATTGAAGTGGTTGTTTGGTTAAGTATTCTAAGCTGTCATCATTACACTAATCATTTAGAAAATGCTTATTGGACCAAATGTTTCTGACCTCACTGATGATGTTGGCATTCTCCAGACATGGCCTAAATAGCAGCACACTCCCATCACCCAGATTCTGTAAATATTCTGGCATCTCCCCCCACTACCAATAAAATGATTAGGCACAAGTATTCAGCATAAAAGGGAGAAGAACAAGAAACACGTGTGGTGTTCTCCATGTGAAATCTACAGCTATTAAGAGGCTGATTGGTATCTGTGCCCTAAGCGTGCCCTCAGCAGCCAACCATGGACTCAGCAAAGGTAGGAGGAGGACCAGTGGTGATTCAAGGAAAAGAATAATCACATTCTTTTCTTCCTAAACCCAAACAACTCAGGGTTAAGGCAGCGAGAAAGTATATTAGGTAGAAGACAAAAACCAAATCTGTGTTCCCTGTGACATGAAACAGTTCCTGAAGATTCTGAGAAAGCTTACAAAGATGCCTCACAAAGCAACTGAATAACGAACGAGATAGCATCAACAGCCTAGATCCACAGTGAACTTGAGCACCATAGGCTAGTCGCACATTATCTGAAGAGGGTTCACACCCTGACCCTACTTTTATTTGAGCCTCCCCTTTTCCCACCAGCAATGAGGGTCAGAAGTTAGTTTTGCATAGGAAAGCAGTAGAATAAAAACTGACTTCCACACAGTGGCTATCTGTAGGAGGAACCCAGGGGTATGGGCTTTCATGCTTTCCAGGTTTCCTGCAATGAGGGACTCCAGTTGTCAGGGAGGTGTCTGGAATAAGACAGTTCTGTGTGGTAGGGAGATGGTGGGAAGTTTGAAGGTGATAATGTTGGAGCACAGAAGAGCACAGAAAACCTACCAGGGCTGCGACAGTAAGGCTTGACAATGGCCATTTGAAAGATGAGTTCCCAACTACAGCACCACTGAGGAAGAGAACAGAGCTGCAGTGTTTAAGACTCCATGAAAAGCTTCCATTAGCCAAAGGAAAACAGCAATAGCCAAACAGTGTCTTCAACGTCTGCCCGGTAGCATTTCTGGTTCCAAGTTTACATTTCATAAGATGGGTGCGTACACTGAGACACTTAGCACGAAAAGAGGTACTCAACCTGGTGAAGACACATCCGTACTGAAGGTGATAAAAGCTGAGGCTGGAAGAGGGGGACAGCCAAGAAGACAAGACTGGATAGACAAGCCCTTAAAGATCACATGAAGGTCAACTTCAAGTTTAACATGAGGAAGTGAGTTGGCTTAGTGATCCCTTCCATATTTGGAGTGACTGGTGTCTACATTAGTCAATCTGAAAACAATCTCGCCTTATTCTGTCTCTGTGAAGGGCTGAAACACGCACTGGGTGAGCCTCCACATTGAGCAACAGTCTCATTGCTTCCTCACAGGGGCAATGTATGTATAGACTGGTCCCTTTCTCTCAGATCCCCAATGGCTTTGCTTCGGTGACCTACTTGCTAAAGAAGGCATTGAATTAGTAGCTGCCACATGGAATCTATACATGTTAACTCTCGAAGATGGCTGGGTAGGAATATCTTTATTATGAGTAAATACATTGATTTGTTGTTCAGCAAAAGAGTTCTCCAATTTTCTGTGGTTTGCTATTTTATAAGCATACATACAAACACACGCAAACACCCATACACATACACACACATATACGTATTTCTTTGTAGTGTATAAATGTGTGTATATATATATATATATATATAAAGATATAGATATAGATTCTTCTTATGAGACATTTATACTAATTGTTGGATGGGTTCTAATTGCTTGCCACTTTACCATTGTGCTACACAGTGCTACTGAATGCTAAGCAGTAGATATGATTTAGTCCCTGCTTGCAGGCAATAGCAGAATAGCTTAGCTTATATTCCACTCAGGTTTGCTTATATGTGAAGATGCTATCTTGTCAGCATTTGGGTGTTTCTGCCAAATCACAAAGCTATTGAGTTAGCAAGGGCATGTGCTATTTCTCTTGCAAGCGTCCCAGGGAAGGTATCTTAATGTAGGGCATTTAAAAACAAAGAAGGAAAGAAAGAAAAAAAGTTGTTTGTTCTTTTTTTATAAGTATGGGTATTTTGCTTACGTGTATATCTTTGTATATTTACATATTTGTATATGTTCATGATATGCCAGGATAGGCAAGAAAAGGAAGTCAGATCCTCTGGAACTAGAGTCAAAACAGTTGTGAGCTACCATGTGGCTACTAGGAATCGGACCCAGGTCCTCTGGAAGAGCAGTCAGTGCCATCTTTCATGCCACAAAATGAAACTTTTTTATTTCTTTTTAAATATGCCTATATAGAATGCATTTGGAGTAATGGTGTTTCAAAATGTGGCCTGCGAATAGCTAACCCTGCCCTGTATTCCTCAATAACCCGAAGTAACAGTTATTAGGAAATGGTCTCCATCCTCTGAGAGTGTGCCAGCCTTGTCTTGATTTCTCTTTTAATACTGTAATAAAACATCGTGACTAACGCAACTTACAAAGGAAGGCATTTAATTGTGCTTGTGATTTCAGAGGGTTCCAGTCCATGATGGCAGAGCAAAGGCATGGTGGAAGGAGAGCCAGCGGCTCCCATCTTGATTGGCAGGTTGATAGACAGGGAATGTCTCGAGTCTTTGGAGACCTCAAAGCCTACTTCCAGTGACACACCTCCTCCAACAAGAAATTAAGGCCGCACCTGAGACTCCTCCCAAAGAGTTCCAGCTCCCCAGGACCAAGTTTTCAAACATGAGCCCTTGGGGGACAATCTCATTCAAGCTGTCACAACCCTCTTGTATTTCCAGATGATCCTCTTGAGTCTGAAACTCAAAGTTTTAGTCACTTCCACCAGTTAAGTCTTGCTCAACCCCATAGGCTCCAAGAGTCTCTAATAGTCTCTTTCCCCAAAGCTTCTACCTTTACAGAGCCATTCCGGCACACATGAGAAAGCCAAGGTCAGGTTCTTGTATTCAGGTACTCGGTGAAGGGGCTGTAATTCTGGGCTCATTTTGTTTTGTTTTGGAGGAAATTTGATCTCTGTACCTTTAGTTGCTCTTGCCGGACATTAGCATTGCTTGAAAAGGCTCCTGATAGGCTATTGTAGCTTTGAAAATGGAGCAGAAAATTTCATACATCCACAGTTTGGGGTTTTTATTTTACTATCTAAAAAAAAACACAAAACAACAACAATAACAATAACAACAAAAAACAACTCTCCTTCTAGATACTACAATGCGCTACCCTAAGTGCTGAACAGAGGCAAAGTCTGACCATTGGAGACAGCAAGGGCTGATGTAATGCCATCCTACATCTGGGGCCTTGAGATAGTTGACTGAGCCCAAGTGATGAGTTTCTTTCGACCCTGAAAGCAGTAAAAGGAGTCATAATCTTAGGGATCTATTAATGAGACTCAATTAAGTAATGATGTAAGGAGTTTAGGGCAGTGTTTGGCACCCAGCACATATGCAACAAAGGGCATCTCTTAGGACTATCAGTTGTCACCCATGATAAATGCCTGCTATTCATGGAAGGCGTGATTCACTCAGTCTCGTGCAGGGAGCAGCTTCATCTGTCCTGGCCCCCTTGGGCAAGAGACTCTTAACCACAATTGGCAGGTGGGGTCCTCTCATCCCAGATATCTATCTATAATAATGGTTGGCATGCTTCTTAAGTGAGGACTCTGTGAAGATAACAAGTTATTAGGTGCAGATGACAGGGCCCAGCCAGTGGAATGAAAATAACCGAGAGGTCACTATACAGTTAACTCCAACACATTATATAGGAGCACGCGGGGATTGTTCTTGTCTCTTCTCATTAAAGAAATCGCAAAACCCATTCTCCTTTTCCTGTGGCAATCGTTTTATGATCCATTCAGTTTTCCTTATGTTTTTAATTGTTTCACGGTTTTGCATAGTATATGACAAAATCTCATTAAGAAAATTCACAGGGCCATCAAGATGGCTCAGTGGGTAAAGGCACTTGCTGCCTAGGCTGAGCTAGATCCCTTAGACCCATATGGTATGTAGAAAGAAACAACTGATTCCAGAAAGATGGCTTCTGACCTCAACACATAATCCATGAAATAATTTTAAAAGAAAATTCATTTAGGACATAATTATCCCAAAATAATTAAAAGTTAAAATTTTTTTTTTTTTTTTGGTTTTTCGAGACAGGGTTTCCCTGTGGTTTCTAGAGTCTGTCCTGGAATTAGCTCTTGTAGACCAGACTGGCCTCGAAATCACAGAGATCCGCCTGCCTCTGCCTCCCGAGTGCTGGGATTAAAGGCGTGCGCCACCACCGCCCGGCTAAAAGTTAAAAATTTTTAAAGTCCAAAGAATTTTATAAAGGGAAAAAAGTTTCCCATCAGACTTTTTTCATTATTCATTATTATCTCTCTTCTGAGACACACACACATTTAAATAGCTTGGTGTGTGATTCTATATACTCTCTATTCATATCCATGTATGTATGTAATATCTATGTTGATACACATGCTTTCAAATAAAAATAATCTCACACTGAGCATGCTGTCCAATGGCTTCCTTTCTTTATTAGAAGATCTTGGGTACCTTTCACCTTTAGATCTCCCTAATTGTTTTTTAAAGTGTGTGTATACCTGCTTATGTGTCAGTGTATAGTGTGTGTAGTACCCATGGTGGCCATGAGAGGGCATCAGAGTTCCCGAAACTGAAGAAACGCTCTCATGAGTCAACATGTGGGTGCTGGGAATTGAACTTGGGTCTTCTGTGAGATCAGTCAGTGTTCTTAACTGCTGAACCAATTTCCTCAGCCCAATACTATACAGTGCACAAGTTAGACTGACACATAAACCTAGCAAGTACATATAAATTTCTATTATCTCTGTCCAGTATTGTTAATAATTTTGAAACCTTTGCTTAGAAGTCCTAAAGTAATATATAATTCCTTTATTAATGAGAGAATCTGTGAAATTTTGACATTTTGGTGGTTTGTATTTACTTTCAATTGGCCAGCATTCTTATATTCTTTATTCAACTTCCACAAAGTAAATAAGTCATTGACCTTCAAGAGCTTTCTCTTTATTAAATTAAAACTTTAATAATTTACATGACAGGCATTTTTTCCTATTGATATTGTTTTACTTTATTGATTGCATAAATATTTGAATAACTTACTTGTAAAACTGATCCATATCTTCAGTTACTACTTACAGTTTTCTAACTTTGCTGAGATCTGTCATATTTAGTTCAAGATTAGGAATATTTTTTGCTTTATTTATTTTGCCTTTAAAATATTCAATTTAGTCTGTCTATAACTTGTTAGAAATAAGGAATATACATTAAAAATTTATTCAAATAGCACAATTGATCAAACAATATTGACTATATACTGTATCTCTCTTTAGTGGTTGGAAAATCCTTTTAAGAATTGAAGGATTAAAATCTTCATGTATCAGTGAAAATATGCATCTCGATGCTTCATTGTACCCATGGAAATTCTTGTACCATTTTTCTAATCATTTCTCTTTTGAAACATTTTAATGTTTTGGATGTTACTTGGTAGATTTTGCTTTCTTAGATTGTCTTCAGTTTCTTTTAAGTAAAATTTAAAATAGTTTTTGTGAAAATTACTGCACATATTTTATTGAGTTTGTGAAAACTTGCACATTATTTTAGATGAATTTACAGCTGTATAATGCTGAGTGCGATTTTTTTAAAAGAAAGAAAAAGTGTGTGCTTTTCAGTTTACTTTACCTTCATGTGACTCAGTAAGATAAAGTTTTACCTGTGGGTAGATCTTGTCCATTTCCTGCTGACCTGTGGGTGCTTTACTCTTCCACTATGCTTGAAAATGGGTGTTTTCAGTTAATCTTATCATTTGTGTTTGCAATAGTTTTAGATTATTATGCAGAAGTTTTAAGCCACTACCCTGAGGAATTTCTCATCTTGTGCCTCTCATGTTTCCCCATGCTTCTTTGTTATACAAACTCATCTGCTTCTAGAATGTACATGGAAATACAGATGGGTTCCATACAGATCTTTCACTGTGTGTGCATATTTGAGAGTTTTCATAATGAGACGAGGAAAAACAAAACAAATCATAGTTTCTGGTTCTATCAGTCCATACTGATGGTTATATGGGTTCATAAGGTATTGTTTATCAGAAGTTTCATTTGCCCAAGCACTTATTAATGCTATAGCCTCTCTTATTAGATGCATTTTTTTTTATTTTGTGTAATCCTCTACACCTCACTTTCTTTTCCTCAGAGAAGGGCTTAAGGGACTAAATTATTAGCGTTTGTTTTAATTGCTGTATTAAAAGTTTTAGAAAGTAATCCATGTTTCTCTAAAATACTTTAGAACTGTTTCATAATTATATTATTTTCTGCTATCATTTGTAAGCCCAAACGACACAAGATCCCCACATGGGGAGGACACCAAAGCCAGTCTTTAATTACTGCCTTGACATTTCACGCTATTTTCGATAACAACAAAATCTGTGAGGGTCTAGAGATAATTAAAGTATATCATTAGTGTTACCAGTTTATTGGTCAAATGAGTAATGATTTAAAATCTTCAAGATTATTAAAACTAACATCTGTTGGGACAATTTGGCAAAACCCTCCAGTCCTGATGAGTCTCCACTCATATGCAGCTAATTTTATTACTTCTTTGCGTCATTGTGCAAATAGAATGAAAAGGTTAGTGCTGGTTGGGGTTTTGATATGAGAGAATGTCCACACGTGCCTCCTTTAGGAGCTGACATTGGGTATTTTGTGCTAGCTGTTTGCAGCAGAGCAGGTTCTTGGCTTGTATACAGTTTACACACAGACCTACCTGATAGACTGCTTAAGGAATCACATGTTTACATGGTCATCACTAGAAGTGACTTCAGGGTTGGGAAAGACCCTCCGTTAACAGAGTGCCTACCCGGCATGCAAGAGACCTCGCTTGGGATTCCAGCAGTGTTAAACTGGACATGGTAGTGTTCCTCGAAGCCCAGCATTCAGAATACAGAGGTAGGAGAATAAGGAGTTCAAGGGCATCCTTGACTACATAAGTGAGTTCAGAGACACTCTTGATTCCATGGCCTCACACAACAGAATAGTATCTTACATAATGTAGATGCTCAGTGTTTATTAGCTAAGTAAAGAAGTGACAGAGATCTCAAGGAAAGGACTTCAGAAGTATCAATAAACACCATCAAATATGGGGTTCAATCTGCCCCCATTGCTATGTGCTCTCTTATAAACTGACCTGAGCCCTCTTGTGCTACCGGATGGTGAGATACACTGTTGCTCAGAAAAGAAGCCATGACCCTGTCTTAACCTTGTAGATGAGAAGATCAGGGTCCACGTCATTTTCAAAGTCATATGCTAGCTTCCTACTGCATACTTGGCCAAACTGAAGAGGACTCTGAGGCCAGGGCAGCTGCCTGGGAGACGTTTAGACCGGAGTCACTTTACAGGCTGGAGAATATCCTTTCCAAGTGACTCCATGCACTGGTGTAGGCACCATAGGTGAAGTAACTCTACGGGAGATGTTCAGTGCTCAGTGATGATGCTAGCGTTTTGCTGAGCTTCTTGACTTTGCTAGTGCAGAGCACAGGTATCTTCAGACAATAGTCTCCTGTGTCTTAGCAATCTTGCTACTGGCCAGCCAGTATTAGCAAGTAATGCTATTTGTTCTCCTTATCCAGACACTTTAGAGTATTTTTTTTGTTGGATTATCTTTTGTTAAGTCATGGAATAGTCAAGCCGTCATAGTTCTTTCTAAGGAGAAATCCCATCACGACCGTTAGGAAAGTGCCACACACGGAATTGCCAGCAGTTCCCTGGGTAACCGGCTAGATTTGCCTGAAGAAGCATGAGCAAACACTATTGTGTGTGTGTGTGTGTGTGTGTGTGTGTGTGTGTGTGTGTATGCATGTGTATGTGCACTGTTAGATGAACATAGGGCCTCCCACATGCTAGACAAGTCTCCTATAACTGATCTATATCCCCAAACATTACCATATTCTTTTCTATGTTCCTTTTTTAAAACTTAAAATGAGTTGATTTCAAAATAGAGCTGATCTTTCTTATAGTTTTCTTCATTTTATAATAGTTAAAGTAGAATTTTGAAGCAAATACTTAACCATCATAGGCTACTTGGGAGATACATTGGAAGATGCAGGGTCAGTTATGGGAGATTGATGACTACACAGTTGTGGATGCCCTCGTCTTCCTTGGTGAAATGGCATTGTTTTGTCTTGTTTGTTTTGCTGTGTTTTGTTTCCCAGTGATTATGCGCCTCGCTCCCAGGGAAGTATTGTTAACTGATCTTTGCCAGATAATGTGATCTTTGTCCAGGGAAGGATATAAGATTCACTTTAGGCCAAGGGAAAGGAAGAACAGGTTTTAGCAGGCTTTTGGGGAGCATTCCCCTTCCTGATAAACAGAGAGAGCTTTATTAAGACAGGCCTGTGTGTTCTCTTTCTTCCTGTTTGGAACACTATCCCAAGAGAAAGTGGTGCTTGGAGCCCGTTATGTGAGCGACAGGCTGACTGTAACTAGAAACCTTGAACTGGGTCTTTAGTTAGTGGCACATACTCCGCTATTGAGCCACATAGCTCCAGACATCTATGAGCATAAAATGCTTTATTATTCAAACAGCATGAGCTGTAGGTTCTGCTTTCTCTCTAAGTATATCTGGTCCAGATATAGGTAACAAGGAAATGCTTGCTCATCTCTCAAAAGATCTAATAAAATATTTCCTGTGCTTCCTTTCAGTCAATTCACTATGGTATAGCAAATATACCTAATATGTTTCATAAGCCTAAGAGCATACTGATGGAAACTTTTATATTCTGCCTTGTGTAAATCATTACATTGAATCTTCGAATGTCATTGGATAATCTCTAAAAGCATGATCTATGATAGTATATATGTGCTATGATTAATTTGCATAAGGGGAGACGGAACTTCCCTTTGCTGACAATATCTGGAGCTGAAATTTTGTTGCCTCGAAGCTGGTCTACCACTTCCAGAGCAAAGAAGAGGCCAAACTTGCTAAGAGGGCAACTTACTAAGGAAAAGAAAAATCTACCCTTTCCTCAGAAGACAGGACTGCTTGGAATGCGAGGCATCACATTCTCGGAAGGTCTGTGACGTCTGTAAAGAGTGCTGTGGGTAACTTTAAGGAGAGGGACGTGAACATGAAGTTTTGAGACTAGACAATGGTTTCAAAAGTCATTTCCTCAGAAGGGCAATCAGTGCAGACACCCCCACACACACCTCACCTACCACACCCCGTTTTCAAGTCATCTCAGCTGTGTTTACAAAGGACAAAGTGCTGGATAGCCCCTGGGATCCTGTGGGGCCACTGAATTCTTTACCTTTGCAGTGGTTTTTACCTATCGATAGCCCTTGAAACGTCTTAAAAGGAAGGAAAACCCTCTGCTGTGTTTCCCCGTCTACCCAGCAGTGCAGAGAAAGCCAAGAGGAAAGCCATCCACTTCATGAGATGTGCGTGCTTGGGCATCACAAGTCTGGCCCATCTGTCTTTGACCATGGCATCAGAAAGTATACCCTGCAGCCAGATTCCCTGGTAAAAGTGCATCTTGTTTGCATATTTACCCATGCTTACAGAGGGATGATAATCTGTGAATGGTTTCATCTACTGGGCTCAACTTTGCTAACCTATTAATGCACACAATAATTCTATGGAGGCACATCTTAGATAACCCTTGTGTTATACACTAAGAAATGGAGGCACAGCTGGTAAGAAATAAAAGTAGGCTTCTAGTTCTAGAACTCATATTCTTGATCATCAGAGCACAGATCACCAAACTTTCTTGGTTTGGTATGCTCTTAGAGTTTCATAAATAGTTCTTCACACTTTCGAGGCCAAAGACTTTCATTTATTAAGTCTTTAAAACAAGAGAGTTTAGTGATGTAGTAGAACAATTAGCCATTTAAAAAATAATAGACATATTGTATTAAGCATGGTTTTCTAGAGGAACAGTACCAATATAATATTTTGTGTGTGCCTGTGTGTGTATATACACATATATATGTATGTATACACACATACAAACACATATATGTATGCACACATACAGACACATATATGTATGTGCACACATATGTATACACACATGCATGGTATTGACTTCCTTACACATTATGGCCTGGGAGTTCAACAATGACTGTTTGTGCACTGGAGAAGCAGAGAATTTGGTACCTTCCAAGCAAAACCAGTGCAGTTCTGAGAACTTAGAGTTCCCCAGAAAGCCCTTGGGGTTCAGTCTGCATATGAAAGCCAAAGAAGCTAGAATGGGCTGTCCAAAGAGAATGGCCTCAGCAGTGAAACACTTGCTGGGGGGCAGAAACAAAGGCAAACAGACACACACCGTTCTACCAATGACCTAATGACAACTTAATATTTGGGCCACCACTGAGAGTATCACCCGCACTGAGTACCCCCAGAGTTCATTCTGTTTGGGGGCCCCCTCAGGTATAGGTCCAGAAGTAATTCTAAGTCTAGTGAGTTGACAGTCAAGACCACAACCATCACATGTACATTGAAGAACAGTGCTACAGTTTGAAATGAAGTCATTGGCTCTCAGGTGAAATGGCCACACAATGCCTATATATTAAAGTCTTGGTCACCAGCTCTGAACCTAGCAGTCAATTCTGGAACCTTTAGGAGGTAGGGCCTGTTGGAGAAAAGTTAAATTACTGAAGCAAACCCTTAAAGACCAGACAGTGACCATACAATCTCTCTCTCTCTCTCTCTCTCTCTCTCTCTCTCTCTCTCTCTCTCTCTCTCTCTCTTTCTCTCTCTCTGTCTCTCTCTGTGTCTCTCTCTCTGTCTCTCTGTCTCTCTATCTGTCTCTCTCTGTCTCTCTCTCTCTCCTCTCTCTCTCTCTCTCTCTCTCTTCTCTCTCTCTTCCTCCTCCTTGTCCTCTCCATCGACCTCTTCCTCCTCTCCTAGCCAACACAAATTGGGTAAGCATCTGGGATGCACTTCTCACCAAAATACATTGTGTACACTACCACAGATCAAAATAAAGGGAACACCAGAAACTGAAACTTCCAATACCATGAGCCAAAATAAAATTTTTCTCCCAAAAAGGTATATCCAAGTTTGTTTTCTGCTGCTATGACGAGACCAGAACCAACTCAGTGGGGGAAAGGGCTTATTTTATCTTTGGGCTCTCAAGTCACAGACTATCACTGAGGAAACTCAGGGCAGAAACACAAGGTGGGAACCTTGGAGAAGAAACCGGAACAGAGACTGTGGGGGAGTGCTGCTAACTGGTTTGTTTTTCATGACTTGCTCATCTTGCTTTCTCACACAACACAGGACCACATGCCTTCTGGTGGCACCACCCAGAGGGGACTGGGTTCTCTCACATCCATTATTTATCATGGGAACACCCCACAGACTCGCCTACAGTCAACCTTATGAAGGCATTTTCTCAGTCGACATTCCCTTCCCAGATGACTATAGCCTTTGTCAAGTTGCTTATGAGATAGAAAATGGGAATAGAGGATGCATATTTTAGTTCATTCATAAGTAGCCACAAATTAATGAATGCCTCAGAATGACCTGTTGAGCACTAAGTAACAAATCCTGGACTCAGATTGTGTACAGAATCTATGTTTCCTAATTCTTTTTGATTATCATGTGTCACTTATTTTTATAATAGTAGCTGCCAAAAATTCAGTTTTATAATAATAATAATAATCTTTCTGTCAGTAAAAAAATATGTACCATGATCTAGTACTTAAATTTCAATCACCTCCCCTGGTTGTTCTCACATTGCTGATGTCTGTCAGCTAATACCGTGTTCCTCTCTAATATTTTAATGCTCTGCACAGCTAACACAAGCTCTCTGCATCCCTTCGGAGGCACTCCAGCCCAGTGTGAGGGCTCTGGCTATGGGCAGGACTGTCTGTGGGCTTCAGAAGCTAGGAGAAAGAAAGAGCTGTGACTGTCTTGCCCTGCTAAAAGATTCTATTCAAGTTGTCAGATACATTACAGTGTAAGCTTTGTTTGTTACTGCATGGCTGGACTAGAACCCACAGCATGGTTCTAGTGCATGCGAGACAGGAATTCTATCACAGGTCTCCAAAATTTACGTGTAATTGTGGGACTTGCTTACTTGGCTTAGCACTCACATGAGCAAAGCGATGGAAATCAGACAGGGTGAAAAGGATGATGGTTTAGCCTTTATCCATTCTCGGTTTCCATAGATGAGAAACCTGGACTTGGTTTCTAAAAATCTTTCTAAAATCCTTTCTAGACTTTTTAAAATTTATTTATTTATTTATTTATTTATTTATTTATTTATTTATTTATTTATTTATTCTTCTCTCATATGGTACATCCCAACTAAAGTTTCCCCTCCTTTCTCTCCCCCCCCCACACCACCCCCTCTCTATCAGATTCTCTCCTCCTCCATTTCCCTTCAGAGAAGAGCAGGTCTCACAGGGATATTAACCAAACATGGCATAACAAGTTGCAATAAGTTACAATAAGACTAGGCACATACCCCTTATATCAGGACTGGAAAAGGCAACCTAGTAGGAGGAAAAAGGTCCCCCCAAAACAGGCAAAAGAGTCAGAGAAAGCCCCTGCTCCCACCAGAACACCAAGTTACACAGCCATAACATACATGCAGAGGACCTAGCACAGACCCATAGAGGCTCCCTGGTTGTCACTTATGTCTCTGCGAGCCGCTATGAGCCCAGGTTAGCTGATCAGTACATTTCAAGACTCAGGTCTTTTCACACGCAGGTAAAGCACTGCTTTTCCCCTAATGTGTAAAATGAGGACTGTAGTGTCTACCTGCAGAAGGCCTAAGCAGCTTTCAGTTGGAAAGCATCTCTCTGTGCCCACTGTGAAGGCGGTGAGCAAAGACTCCTAATCTAGAAGTATAAACTGACCTCAGGACCACCAGCGGGCTGTGATAACGGCTGTGAGAATTCTAAGGCAAAGAATTGTAAAGGACTCTTGGTTTACAATTTGTATTCAGTCCCACCCTGTAATTCTTCCCATTCACAGTCATTTTGAAACTGGATCCATTACCAAGCTCTCATCACCCTAGCTCTGCTCAGCTCATTTCCTATTCATGATGATGAAGGTCGACATGTTTTTTAATCTTTTAAATTTGCGTATGCTTCATAATTTATTGTTTGACAAGCTCCTACATGGATACAATGTGTTTTGACTGAATCCACTCCCACTCTCTTCCCAACTCCAGTCCAGCCCTTTTCTCTCTCCACTTTGTGTGCTCTTTTTTAAACCCACGGACTTCACTTAGTTTTGCCGGCACGTGCATGTGCAGAGGGGCATCCGCTGGAGCATGGCCAGCTTACCTGAAGCCACCTCGGAGGAAAACTGATTCTCGCCCTGGTAGCAGCCATCAGTTGACAAGAGTTCCGCACTTAGGGCTGGGTCTTCATGAGTCCCTCCCCCGAACACAGTACGGTTATGGGATGGCTTGACCTCATGCAGTTCTTGTGCGCCTTGTACCTGTGTGCAACTTCCCTTGCCATCTGGAAAACCGTTTCCCGGCAGTCCCCACTCTCCCTGGCTCTTTCGCGCCCCCCCCCCCCTTTGTGTTGGTCTCTGAGTCTTGTAGGGAAGCAGGGTGAAATACAGATGTCCCAGTTATGGCTGAACGTTCCACGGTCTCTTAATCTCTGCATGTTCATCCAGCTGTGACTCTCTCTGCTAGTCACTATCTACACAAAAGATTTCTGTGATGAGGGCTGAGTGCTGAACTGATTGCTAGGGGTTCAAGTATTTAAAATGGTGGTCTAATTGTATCTCCATTTAAGGAATAGTTTTGGTGGTAAACAGAAACATATCAGAACATTACAAACTCTCAAGTTGAAGCCCACTAAAAGCTAGATTCCTCGTTATCTGCCTAAATCCTGAAAATGAAAAAGATGACTTTGCTTGTGGACTGTGGAGATCCCCTTAGCAAAGAGCACACAAGTCAGAGAGTAAGTGCTGTTGCTTTGGGGAAGGTGTTTTCATCTGGTTCAGTGAGTTATTGAAAAGAGAGTTGGAGGTGTCGTTCATTGTATTACAGTCTCCTCTTTACCATAACAAAATTTCCTGGCTGGGTGTAAAGAGATGCTTTTCTCAGGTAAAATGTTTCTTCCTAAACGGTTTCTCCCTTTGTCGATGGCTCTTTGTTCAAAAGCCAACTGCTTTCCATTTTACATGCTAATTAGGCCTTGTTCATTATATTTTTTTCCCTTCAATATTCACTTGGTTTCGTATACTTTGTTCATTATGTTTAAAGTCATCAAATTGCGGGTAAATGCAGATTATTGGTCACATAAAAGATATTCAAAGGTGTGGTAGATGCGGTTTGGATGACACATTGTAAGAAACATGCTCAGAGAGCTTTGTACTAAAAGCCATCTACCAAATCCTGATTGGGCACCAGGATGAGACACAATGCCCAGGGGCAGTGACAGCGGCAGTGGGCTTTCCACCTCCCAGCTCTGAGGTGATAAAGGAAAGGAGTCTTGACTCTGATCCAGAAAGAGCAGTTATGTAGAAAAGGCCATCTGGCAGCAGCTGCGGCTCTCAGCTGTGGCTCTGCCAATGAAGAGACCTCCCAGCGAGGAAAACAGATGTAACAAACACCCCAGTTCTGTTCTTTTCCTACCTTCTCATCCTGCGGGATAGCAAACTGAACAGGAAGACAGAGGGTAGGGAAGCCAGTGCTTCAGAGCAGCTACTATCTAGACAGAAGACTAGGGTAGTGAGGAGGGTTTCCAGGTTTAGGAACAGGAACTCACCAGCACGCGCCACAATGATTAGAGCCTCAGTTCAGGTGTTCAGTGTCTGCCAAAGACCTAAAGGTTAAATGTTGGATCCTCAGAGTGGCGTTGTGACATCTTCACGGGGAGAAGGTGGTGGAACATTGGGAAGATGCCCTCGGAGTTTGCGGGGCACGGGGCGGGGATTGCTTCCTGTCCCTCTCTTTTGATCACTCAGCCTGTTGAGAGGGGCTTTACCCTGCTCCGTGCTCCTCCGCCACCAGAAACTCTAAAACAATGGGCCAACCAGTCACAGAATGGAAGCTAGGAAGCTTTCTTTGTGAGTTGGTTATCTTGTAGATTTAGTTTAGCGAGGCAAAGTCGAATAACATGGTCAGTAATGGTAATAAGTGATCCACGAAAAAGAAAGAATCTATAGGTTGGGGGAATGCAATATGGCATTGACTGTCCCTGAAGTCTACTTCACGAAGAGTATTCAAGAATTTCAGTCATCTAATAATATAAACTCGAACACATAAAAATGCAACCCTGAGTGCATACCATTTCACAAGATAAAATAAAATTTGCACCATATTTTTGTCATCACACACGATCTAAAAATAGAAATCATCTACATATTTTGTCCCTCTCATACTGTGCACAAATTCAGTTGAAATTTTGATGTGAAATACAACTTGGATATCAGCACTGTATTTTCTACTTGGTTTATGTGCAATTTTGGGTGGACTTTTGTTCATTTGTAAAGCAAACAAACCAGAGGGAAATTTTAATAAGAGAGTGTTGATCAAGGGGCCAAAGGCCAATAGAAATAGAAAGCATTCTGTATGGTTCTAAATGTTGTTGTCCTAATCTGAGGGCCGCTTCTTTGTAATGAGGCTCAAAAAAAAAAAAAAAAAAAGGAAGGAAGAAAGGAAGGGAGGGAGGGAGAAAGAAGAAAAGAAAAAAAGAAAAAAGTCTTTATGTTCTAAATGCTATCTTCCAATTTTTTTAAAGGAGTCTCCTAATGTTTTAACTGCTGAATCCCACTAATCTGAGTGTGTTTTGTCTGGGTCTCTTTGTTTCTGTAGTAACTATGTTGGCATATTACATGGCCGGATAACAGGTACATCATGTTTCTGCATCAGCATCCACAGTGTATATAGACAGGAATTATTGATAGGCCTGGTCCACTCCTAAGTACATACTCAACAAGAAAGAGCAGAAAGGAAAGGAGAGCTGGAAGAAAAAGAATGGTTCTTACTTAGATGAATCTAAATGACCAGCATGAACCGGTTGTCTTCAGCATGGCATGGCAGTCTCTCTTGACACTGAAATATATACCAGCCTCAATTGTTGCAGTGAGTTTCTCTCTATGTACATGTTCAATAGATTTTGCCACTTTGACTTGTTTGCGTTCTCTGGCTTATTTTGATTTAAAGATTTATCGGTGAGTTAAATAATGCGCTTTGCTCAGTTTGAGAAATAAAAGTACTGTTGTTCTTTCATTCAATCGGTTTGCAAATTAAATCAGATTTTTAATGCTATTTAATGGCAGCTATGTCTACTGAGCATTGACTTTAATTAATTTTCTTTCTCTGACTCTGCAAAGCAATCAACAGCTAAACCAACTCCAGTTGCCTTTGGGGTGTTGGCTGAGTGAAAAACAGTTTCTTTCGTGGCAGATCTCAAAGTTTGGTTCCTGTAATAGCATAAGCCCAGTCCTTGTCCTTGGAGTGACGGATCTGTGGAGATGTCCTTTGTGGTCACCCTGCTTTCCATCATGAATGCATCAAGTGGATACAACTCTTGACCTTCGGCTGGGGCTCTTGAGAAACTTGTCACTCCTATCTCCTAACGAAACAGCACTTTTAATTTTCTAATGGGCTTCAACTCCTTCCAGGGAAGGTTTGGTTTCCAAGAGGAGCTTTCCCAGCTTTCTGATAAAGTGGCAGCTTTGTTGGACATGCCACTGGATCCTGGCACATTAGCCTTCAGCCAGATTGTTTTACAACCCAGAAGAAGCGTGTATGGGAATAAACGAAGGAGGTGACTCTAAGGGTCGTGGGAATTATTTTGGCAAAAAAGCAGCGTGAGATATGTCTAAGGAAAGTATTTAGTCCTGTGATTTGGAACTAGGATGTCATTTAGCACTTTGGCAACACGTGTTCCCCAAAGCAAGCAGAGTTGGCCAATCGTGTTGATGTGTCTGGGCTTCCTGTCTCTTCATTGTTGTTACTAATGGCCACTAGGCTCCCAGGAGATAGGAGAACTCCAAAACCACCAGGACAACTGGACCATAGCCTGCTGTGTCCTCTCTGTGGCATCAGCAAGCATCCTACAGTCAGGGTCTTTGCTTCTTCAACAATGTGGTGACAATAAGCGAAAGGGAGTTGCTATGGACAGTCTGTGACTTTGGACAGTACAAAGCAAGCGTGAGCTGCCACTGCTGTCCCGTTTCGAATAATCTACAAAAAAAAAAAAGCCTACAGAGTCCCGGCTGCACACAGTGGGTGCTGCACACACACCAGAGCTGACACTCTTCCTTTCTTCGCTCCTTCCCACACTGTCCTCTCAGAAATTGACGACAGTAAAATCACATCTCAAGTGACACCCACAGGGAAGAGTCCCCGCTTCTTCCAATGACCAGCACGGGACTCTTCCATCTTTCCTATTGAGTCTTCACCAATGTCCTATTTTCTGTCTGCCGAAGAGGACAGATCGCTGCTTCCTGGATGCTATCAGTGCTGAATGAGTGGGGGTGGGTGGACAAAGGACAAGAAAGAAAAACCACCAGCTTGTGTTAGATCCTGGTTGGGGTTTGTTCCAACCATCAGAGCAAGCCTGGGCAAGGCTCTGGGGACTTCGCTCCCGGATCTTTCGCGTTTCACCTCTACCCTGTTGTGATTCTTAGGAGCACTGGTAATTTCCTCCCTAGAGCAAATTCTAGTGTGCTGTCCCTGGTCTGGTGCCTGGCGGACCACGGAGATGCCAGGCAACTTGGTTCCATCTCCCCCGACTCCATGCATTTCTCATCTCACCTTGTTTAGTGTTAAGAAGAATACTGCTATGAGGAACATTTTCTGTGATAGCAACTTTGTTGTGAGCTCTTTACCAAGAAACACCGTACATGGTTTACCCAGGGACCAGAATAGATAATAAAAATTGAGAATAGTGCTAGCTGTACTTTTCTTCTTCTCCTCATTGGGTGGATAGTGTCTCTCTCTGGGATAGGTGTTATGAAAATCTAGTTTCTAATTGCACTGTGGTAGATGCTGGGTCTCTGTTCAAAGTGATTTTCCGTATTTTTCTGGGAGAAACAAAATATGCAAAAAAGTAAAGGGGTTCGATTTGAGAATATATCTGAACCTGGTGCTGTCCCACTCAGACTAGGATGCCATGTCTCTTCATGCTTCCTGCACTGACCATTTCTACCATCAAAGAAACTCGGCTTTCTTAATATTATGATGTGTGTGTGTGTGTGTGTGTGTGTGCATGTGTGTGCCCGTGCGCATGTGTGTGAATGTATGTATGTGTGTGTATGTTTGTGTGTATGTATGTGTGTCTGTACATGTGTGTGTATATGTGTGTGTGCATGTGTAGGCATGTGTGTGTGTGCACCCATGTGTGTGTATGTGTTGAAGACTAAGTAGGAATGGCCTTTCCTTTTAATGAGTTCAATCATTTTCAGCAATTTGAGACACCAAACTATTTCTCCAGTGAGGTTTTGCTGACTGGTCTAAATTGTATTACTCAACTCTTGAACCCCAAAGGTGACTATCCCCAGAAGAGGAAACATAAAGCCTGGCTGGATAACATCTTTAGTACAAAGCACAGCCTGAGCTCGGCTTTAACAAGACACACAAAAGCGGTGAAGATATACTTGCAAGAAGAATTGGGAGAGAGTGTTTAGAACTCCCAAAAATGATTTGGAAGATACCAATTCACTTACTCACTGCACAAAGCCCCTCCTAAAAGTCTGAGGTACAGCCTGGGCATGCAGGGTCATAAAAGCACCCTGGGCTACTCTGTGAAGTATAGATTCTACAGTGGTAAGCCAGTTGCTTCTAAAATACAAACATCCATGCATGTCTCCCACACTAGAGAACACCAGGAGAGACTGAGGATAAGCTCCTAAAATACAAACATCCATGTCTCCCTCCCTCATTAGAGAATCCAATATCTCTGCTCTAGAGAACACCAGAGAGATTGGAGCTAAGGTGGAGAAATTGTCCTCCTCACAGTGTCCCAAGTAATAGTGAAGGAGCTAGAAGTATCCGCTGTCCTTATGTAACACACCTAGAAGTATACAGACCCATTAAAGGAACACTAGCCAACTCAAGCATATGGCTCTTGCTGTTCTTGCTCTCCTGTCCCATTCTTTCAGTCTTGCTAGAAACCCTTCCATTACACTCTTAAAGATAGCTACCAAGGTCTATTCCCTCATTTGGCTACTTCCTCCCAAGGCTGACTCCCAAAGTCCAGCAGTCAGAAGCCCCCTTTGGATCATCTAATTAACATGTCCAATTAAAATTAAACATCTCATCATAACATAGGGTTTCCCCCCTCACCTTCATAAACTGTCATTTGTCTATGCGCCATGTCTGTCTTCCCTCTATCCAGAGGCAGTCCATTGTCTCTCGGTGACAAATATCCCTTGCCCCTTTCCCTTATGCCCTCCCCCTTCTCCCTTGTTCCCTATCTCCTTTACCACTGCATCCTTGCCCATTCTAACCTAGACCTCCCCTTTCGCTCCTCTTAAGAATTACACCTGCAAGGCCACTTGCTGCTTTTTTGGCCGGAGTCAGAAAGCGGCCATTATAATTTTTCTTCCCCACTTAATAAAGAATCTCTCTGTGAAACAGGTGTTTGAGTGTGGTCCGTGCCTAATCTGGGGTCTGGGAGGAAACCCCTATTTTTCAGGGGGTCTCCTTTGCCCATGGCTATGTGGTGGCTCTTCTGACCACAGCAACCCCTTTCTCCTTTGGCCTCATTTTTGTTGTTGTTGTTGATATTTAACAATGTGCTTTCTCCTGTTAGTAAAAGACAGCTGACTAAGTTTTAGTCATCATAGTACAAGAGCAAAGCAGCATCCTTTAAAGCAGAGCAGTTTGCTTCCACGCCATACTTTTAACCAAGTGAATCTCAACTGGGGGTGTTTGTGCTCTCATCAATATTTGACAATTATCTCCAGTTATTTTCTTCGTAACAATGCATTTGGGTTAAATGTGGGACAGTGAAGCTCGCTGGGAGTCTAGTGAGCCAAGGGTAGGGATGCTGCTCAACATCCCCAAGTGCACAAGGCAGCCCCATGACTACTGAAGATCATTCCAAGAGGCCAGCAGTGGTGATGCTGCGGACCCCTGCCAAGCTTAGGGACAAATTCTTTGAGTGGTCAAAATGGCCAAAACTGAAAGGGGGAAAGCATAGCCTATGCTCTGAGAGGCCTGATACCTATTTGAAAATCAAGATTTTATTACTAGGAATTGTGGAATGGACATGTATGAGTTCAGTTTATTGTACCATAGTGTTCTGTACATTCTAACCTTCAACTCTAGCCAAAGAGGTTTGAAAGCTGAAGTTCCTTCACTCATTCACTCATCCCTGATCTGTTGTTTTATAACCAGGATGTGAATGTTATACCCAGCACTAACTGCCCAGGTTTTTTTTTTTTTTCTTTTTAAAGGAAAACTATACATTTTCACAATACTTTTTGCTCATGCTGGGGTTGAACCCGGAGTCTTAGAACGCTAAACAACCACTCTGTCTACCACTGAGCTGCTTCCCAGCTCTGGGTATTTTGAGACAGGGTATTACTATGTAGCACAGTTTGGTCTTGAACCTGTTACTCTGCCTCAGACTCCTCTGAGTGTCTGGATTAGCCCACACTCCCCACATCCAGCTAGAAACAGAATTTTAGTGAGTTTCTTCTTGTGTTGTTCCTAGGCAGCTGTGATCACATTCTAACGACTTAATTTCCAACAAAAGATTTAGAAGGAACTGCTAGACACTGACTGCTCCGTAGTGGGCTGCAGTGGGAGTCTTCAGAATGTGAACTCTTCACTCGCCAAGCCTATTCCCAGTGCAATCCTTCGCCCAGATCTTTTCCAGTCTTTAATGCCTTATAGATGAAGACAGCATAACGTAGCACTGTAGTCTAGAAGCTGACAATACAGCTTTCTTTGATGAGTGAGGAAAGAATGTTCCAGAAACTTAGCTTCTAGTCCAAGAACGTTTTCAGAGGTGAATATGCCCCGAACGAGCTCTTTGCCATCTCTCAGCTGCTAATTATGTCTAAATGAAGAAATCAAAAGGGGAGACGTCATAAATCATCCAATATTTGTGTCATGAATCTGACTCTAAGAGCTCTGTGCAGAAAGACGGAGTGGAGAGGAGGGTAGCTGAACCTAGACGCGTCTGATTGCAAGCTCGCATGTGGACTCTACACTTCCGGATTGATTCTTACTCGTTGTCTACTGGTCCACAAGCATGGTGGATAGACGAATGTCCTAAGAGGGCAAGCCTCCGTGAAGACAGAGCTTTCTTAAACAGTGTTAAAAATGTTACACCCAAAGCCCCTTTCAGCTCCACTGCAGCTAAATTCAATTTTAATTCTAAGAGAGTAACAGTTCATAGATAATGAATGAAGTTGTCTGAACTCTGGAAGAAAAATCAATGCGGTTCTGTCTGTGAAGCAATTCTTCTTAATGCCCGTGTCTTTTTATAATGACGTTATATATAATTCAGAAAGTTTTTCTATCTTTTAATATGAAGACAAAATGTAATATCTACCCTGGGTTTCTTATCAGGTTTAAAAAAGAAAAGGTAGCTCAAGAGGCATGTAGACCCTTCCTGTGAAAAGTTGCATGGTGGGGACTTTGTCTTTCATTCGCTCTTCCATCTGACCAGCGTTTGTCCTCAGCAGCCTTCCGTAGGGCATTCTTACAAAATATTTCTCACTACAAAGAAAATCTATGTTCTGATGTAGAGGTCGGAGTCTTGGCATCTTGTTGACTGTAAACAAAGTCACACTGGGACAGCAACAGTCTGGAACTCCACCTGCACGCGTGTCTTTCTTCAGAACTACAGTTTCCTTCGAAACCATCGCGTGGACAACCTTACAATGGAGGCTGCCACTAAAATGTGCAAGAGACGGAGGGTTCCCTTTGATCTGTACCTGCCCTTCCTTCCTGTGTTTCCTGAAAGAAAATATAAAACAAAATTCCACGGGGTCAACACTTAATTACCTTTATAACTAGAAACACTGAAACATGTAACTGCTTAAAAACACTTAATATAAAACTGTGTGTAGATATTGGGCATAATTCAGATGTAAATTAGCATAATGATAGACTCACTCTGTCGCTGTCACAGCACATGGGTAAATATGTTTTAAAGTTTTACTTTCCAAAGTACTAACCTATTTGTTGTTTTTTTTTAAGAATAATCAATTCTTTGAGAATTTCATACAATGTGTTTTCGTCATATTCACTACTGGCCCCGGCCAACTCTTCTTAGACACCCCCTCTTACTCCTTATCCCTCCAACTTCATGTTCTTGCTTTTGTAAAATAACTCAGCAACCTCAATTTGCACTGCCCATGTACTCCCAGGTGTGTGGGCCATCCAGTGGAGTATGGTAAACCTACCATGGGCCACAGCCCTTAGGATAAACAACTTTCCCTCCCCAGAAGCCATCACTTGTTCATAGCTACTCCATTAAGTGTGGGTGCTCACGAAGTTTTCCCTATCTATGGTGGAGTAACATAGACTGGCTTGATCTTGTGTGGGTCTTGTGTAGGCAAGACCGCAGCTGCTAAGTTCAAGAGTATATAGCAGCCTGTCATACCCTGAAGACACTGCTTCATTCCGGTCCTCCCTAACGTCTGGCTCTTACAATCTTTTTATACCTCCTCTAACTCCCAGGTCCCTGAGTTTGGGGAAATATATATCTTCATTTATAGCTAATATATCCATCTCATTTGTGGCTGAGCGCTCCATTGACACGTATTCTCTGCACTCTGACTGGTTGTGAGTTGCTGTGTTAACGACCATCCATTAGACAAAGAAACTTCTTTAATGGTGACCTACTTGTTTTGTTAGCTCCCAAGTTTCAAGTTCTAAAACTAGTTAACAAACCACAATGCACAGAAATCATCTAATAGGTATATAAAAATAGACTTCAGTTCAAGTTAAAGAATTTGTGAAAGTTGGTAAATTTTACAATCCTCGCAGCATATCTAAATATTTTGAAAAGCGAGTTCTTCAAAGTTGCGATAGCAGCAGGTATTTGGAGCTAGAAATAGCTTTGAGATTATATGTTCTGCTGCTTTCAAAAGATGTCTTCTTCTAGAAAATGTCACAGATTTTCATTTCAACATTACGTGGTAGCAGTCACAGCAGGTGAGGAAAGTCTAAGAAAAGCACTGGAGAGAGATGGCTGATGCCCAAACTCCTCCATTTAACTTCACTTTCTGAGCCAATTTATAAAGACGGAAATGCATCACCTGGGGCAGATTTCTTTCATTCAGAGGAACTGTACTTCAGCGAGGATGCTGTTCGGCACACATCAATAACCAGGTGTAGACATCTGCCAGAGATGCAGATTCCGCTTCACATAATAGGTCCAATTTTGCCGGCTAGTTTTGTAAACAGAGGATGATTAGCCCTTCAACAGAGATCAGATGAAATCAAACAGCAGAAACGCTGGCGGTTACCTCTACGGTGACATGCAGGGAGTCCCCTTCAGGGTTGATTAACTTTACATAGGAATCTAAAATAATTATGACTGCACATGCTGGAGAGTGAAATGGTCCCATCAGGCAGTGATTATCACCAGTATCAAGAAGAGAGTTTCAAGCGAGGCAATCAGAATTCACCAATTATGCAGAGTATCTGCAAGAAATGATGTTCGTGCAAAAACGAGTAACTGGGAAAAGACTTTTAAAGCAAGCAGATGGGCTCATTTGGACTCCTGACAGTCAACTTACATGAACTGTATGCAGACGTTCAAACATTCGACCCACGGAAGCAGCCAACTTGTAAAGTCGGGTCCTCTGTAGCTCTTACTACATCCTGACAAGTACGTATACACGCCTCAGTCACAGGTCTGGAAAAGAAAGCAGAGCAGTTCCCATTCAAACTGACTTGATTCCTCCTGTAATTTGGCCGTCCCAAGCAGTAGTTTACAATTTGCATATTGATTAGGTGTAAGACAAATACTTGGCATACCTGCTTTGGAACTGTATTCATAGTCTGTGGCAGTTTTATTTGGCAGTTTCACTGGATGAAGGACCAACTAACATATATGGCTCTGGACTCTCATGAGTATTTCCTGTGAGGAGTACAGTGGGTTGATCCTCTATCAGAGTGGGGTGGGAAGGCCCCTCAGAGCACCTTGCAGCAGAAGACAGAAGTCTGTGGAGAAAATAGTGCTGCTTTTGTTTCTCCCTTCTTCGCTCTTTGCGAGCTAATGCAATGGCTGGAATGCAGCCACTACTGTAGCAACTCTTCAACTGGACCCTACTTCTCAAACCCTCCAGCATGAACTAATAGCTCTAGAGGAATCCTCTGGGTCTTAGTTCTAAACTGGAGTGTGTGAGGCATCCAGCCTCTTGGACAGAGCGGCTCACAGATTCTCAGCCTCTCTGCTATGCAGATAGCCATTGTTAGACCACTCAGCCCACGCCATGTAAACCAATCTGATAGGTTTCCTTGGTAACCTATGCTCATTCTGTCTGTTCCATTCCTGGAATTTGTCCCAAATCAGGGTTCATCTTCAGGATTTATACAACAGGTCACACATTATAAAACTGCACATATTTCTGTCTGTTCACAAATGAATGCAAGCAAGAGAAGTACTCCCAAAAAGGAGCTTTTGTTTGTGCATAATACATATTTCCACATCTCAAAAGGGGGAAATGCTTAAAGTGGGCAGAATTAAACATCTTATCTATATAACACAACTACTAAGTTTCAACAGAGGTGTTTCTGTAAAGTTCTGCTAATAGATAAAGCACACCCCAACTCCAGGCGACATTGGTATTTTTCTTATGGTTGCAAAAGTTGGCCTTGAAGGTTTTCTGTTCTGACTATTCTTTTCATGCATGTCAATACCACCTAGTCCAGAGGGCCCAAGAGGGCTTCAGTTGACTGTTGCATTGGAGAAGTTAGGTTCTCTCCTAAGTGGTCTTTCTTTGTTGAGACAGCTGGACCAGCATCCTTGCATGGGCAACTTTTACAGTGTTCCAAAACAACAACATCAAAGGTTTCAAGTATCTTCAACCTGAATCCAGAACCAGTGTTGTTCCAAACTCCTTCTAGTGAGCCAACTGGCTGCACAGACTGGTTAGTGCGGTGGTTCTGTCTTGTCTGTGGTTTTAACTTGCGTGGATTTGGTTGTCTGCACGCAAGCATATTCTGAAAACAGCAAGTATAAAATTACAGAATAAGCAATCAGAGTTTTAACTTGTACTCTGTTCTAAGGAACATGAAGAAATATGAGATTACCCTGCTCTGTCCTGCCAAGGGTATGAGTTTTTTCTTCCCAGAGTATCCATGCAGCATGTCCCATGCACTCATTCCTCTCCTAAGTAGCTGTCTTGGCTTTCAGACCAATATTTCAGGGTTGTGTTCAAGTGACCTCGAACTGCTAGCAGAACGATACTGGTACTGGAGTTGCTGTGTCTATGTGAAACAGTGAACAACATCTTTAACCCAATGAGAAAGAAAGAAAGCACATGTTGGGATTGTATGGCTTATGGTAAGAACATAAGCTTTCCATCTATGACATTATCAAGAAGGAAAAAGGAAATCCAGGCTAATGTTCCTGCCCATTAGCTCATAGTGCAAGGTTGGTGGGAAGGGCATTATATCTGTGGGGAAGACATTTTCATTGAAGGCAATGAGCAGCCCCCTTTTGGCATTGAACTGGTGTGAGAAATTCAGCAAGAGGTCTCCCCAAAGAAGTAGCTCCAAGATATTTACATTATACAAGGAGCTATACCTTCTGTATTGCATTGCCAAGGTAAGTCTGCCTTTGAACCATAGTTTTACACTTGAGTAAACTGCTTCCTCTCTTGGAGCCTTAGTTTTCCGACCTGTAATGTAGGGAATAAAAATAAAATCAGCTTGCAACCTTTCTGAAGGGTGTAATCAGGTGACATTTACCACAGGGGGATATGCATTCTTAAAAACATCGTTTACATAGGGTTTGGTCTAGAGGCACCCACTTGCTAAAATGGACTCTGCTTCTGAAGGCTCATGCATGAAACCCAGCAAGCATGGAGGAACTACCATAGCATGTTGGGCAATGTTCTTTTTCATCAGGTCATGGTTTTAACAAGCTGGGGCAGCGTTCCACATGAGCCCAGTCCCTCACCATTTGCAGCAAACCGACTCATTCGGCGCCTCCTACAAACACTTGCCCCGATGAACAGCCTATTGGAGAGCGATGCGATCCTGCCTATTAGACTTCATCATCAGTGAAAACTTGGAGCTTGTCCAGGAAAATTACTAGGTACTCTCTAAAAAATTAACTTGATTTGTAACTTAATAAATTTCACAAAGCAATAAAAACCTCGAGGAAGCCTCTTTTTTCTGCTCCTAGGAAGAATCTGCAGAGTTTGATGTGTTTCCAATTGAGAGCTGTTAAGTTGAGCTAAAGCGGGTGCTCGCAGTTTACGAGGGTGCCATTTGGTAACCCGAAGGTGGCAGATGTGAAGACCAAAAGTGGAGGATGGTGGTGGGGCCAGCACTGGGGGCCTCCAGCTGCTTTCCCAATGGGCTCTTCATCAAAGTCTCTCCTATAAAGAACGTGACTCTGTGCAAGTGGCTATAGGTCTTTGAATAAATATTTCATTAGTCATGATGGCTCTGAAAGCCTAAAGCTGTGAAGGACACATTGGAATCTCCATGATTTATGATAATGCTCCGAAGGAAACTTGATCACTTCAGCCCGGCCATACGCAGCCGGGTGGAATGTGCAAATGAACTGAACTAGCAAACCCCACAGATTTTGTTTCTTGATTAAAAAAAAAAAGTCTTAAGTCAGATCAGTTAACAGGCGATTTGAAATGGGGATTTAGCAGGGCAGCTGTTTCGGATGAAGTCCCTTCCAGATCCTCCCCTCGCCCTTCCCCCTTCCATATTTTTTCTTGTAAGGCTTCAGAGTAGTTTATCTTCCAAATGTTTCTTGATGCTGCGCATCGGTGATTAAAAACCCAGCCTCCTGGTGTTGTCTGGTATGTGTCTGTGTTACTTCTTCATTCTCCTGCTCCTGCAGCATAGGTAGTATACCTTAGCCATACTGGGATGCTCATACAATCTTATGCCCGTACATGATAATTTCCATATGAAAGACATAAGAGCATTTATCTCAGAGGCTCTATATCATGCACAAGTTTAAATTTTTGTATATTATCTGATGATTTTTATTCCTTCTGCATCGAGAAAGAAATTTAAAGAAGTCTGTTGCCTTTCGAAACTGCATGGCCAAATCAGTTTAAATTTAAGTCTCTAGACTAACAGCTTAATGTTAGCATAGTAAGTACACAATAAATATTTATTGAAAGAGTGGATGGACCGTTGTTGCCATTGTCTGCAACACTGGGCATTGCAGATGAATGAACAGAGTACTTAGAGACTTCAGAATCCACAATTCACTTGGGCCTGTCTTTTCCAGAAACCACGATTCTATGACCCTTGAGTAAAACAAACAGACCTAAGGAAAGAGAGTAAGTAGTTTGTAGGCAAAGACCAAGTCATCCGGCCAGTTCATCCCCACTTTCCCACGGTGATGGGAGATGTGAGGGTGTCAGCCTCCTTGCCTTCATGTTCCTTCTTCCCGTGGCACAGATCCACACTCCCTTATCCAAAAACACTTGGGCAAAAGTTCAAAATATCTTCGAGCTTGCGAAGGAAATAGTGTCTGTTCTAAGTATTGTTCATGTGTAGGCCCAAGGCAGCAGTAGCAGAACACAGATTACTGCAGCCGAATGAACATTCTTTCTTCCTTCGCAGACTCAGTCTGTGAGTAATCTCACATCAGACTACAGCGGGCCCTATGACCCAATGAGCTCTAGAGCCAAATTTACAAAAACATTTGCAAGTTCGGAATTTTCAGTTTTAGGATTGTGGGCAACCGATTATGATCTTGAATCCCAGTGAGAGGCCAATCGTGTGTAAACACAGAGATGTTCTGAGTGACTTTTAACCTTTTGAAAAGCAAACAAACACACATCACTGTATCTGCCTTGTGGAAACAGAAATGAGTTTCAGTCCCTTTTTTCTAGACACAGAAAGCATCTCTAAAGGAATGCATTTCTCCACTAAGTCTAAGGGACAAATCTTACTTCTCTGGAGGAAAGTCACTAATCTAGGGCTTCTAAGCCCATTTGACTGGTCTCCTTAAGTAGCAAGTATTTCCAGGAAAATCTACTTTTTATTTTGATTGCAGGACACATACCTACTTGTTGTCTGTGGTTTTCTGTCCTGCCTGGTTCCTGCAGTCATTAAGTCCCAAAGAAATCCACAGAGGTCTACATTAACTATAAACTGATTGGCCCATTAGTTCAGGCTTCTTATTAACTCTTATAACATATTATTAGCCCATTATTCTTATCTGTGTTAGCCAAGTGGCTCAGTACCTTATTCAGTCACATCTTGCTTCTTCTGTGACTCAGTCAGGACTGCAGAGGAATGGGCTTCCTTCTTCCCAGAATTCTCCTGTTCTCATTGACCCACCTCTACTTCCTGTCTGGTTGTCCTGCCTATACCTCCTGCCTGGCTACTGACCAATCAGCATTTATTTACAATATAATTGACAGAAAACAGACAATTGTCCTACACCACCTACTTTGCAAAACCTTTTCTTTGCCTCGTTCCCAAGTAAACAAGAGTCTAACTAATGTATACTTCGTTGTCATTTGTCCCAGCAGTGTCACAGGTTACAATGCAGAAAGGGATCAGAATAAAGTCAGGACAAATGGTAGAGATCTTGGGCATCTTACAGCCTAGTCTTGCAGCATTGGGGCGGGGGAGGCGTGGTGGGAGTGGGTGGATGGGTGACTGGAATGATGTGGAGTAACTATTCCTCAAGTTCTTACCCCCTTGAAATCTCTGTGTCATCTTCAAAGGTTTTCAGAAACTGTATTTTATAAACCGGAACCCCTTTCTTGCTAGTTTGATCTTGCATGTAAACAGCAACCATTTTGAAAGGGATGCTATTTAAGAGCCCCTTGAGAAAATGCAGAGAAAACTGAACATCGTACCAGCAGGTGAGAGCTCTAGCACTTTTGCTCAGCTGAAACTGCTAGAAAATGGGTATTTCCATGATACGATCTCCACCAACCCAAATGTCCCGACTTAGACCACACACACCACAACAATGTTCAGTTTTAGGTAGAAGATGGCACTGGGAACTCAGGGTTTCCCAAAGGATTGGGGCTGTGGCCACAAAGCGTATGGAATCATGGAGGTCGTAAGAAGCCAGCAGCAGAGGGAGGAAAAAGCACGACCCTACCTCCCTCTCTCATCTCTTTCTCATATCTCTCTCATTTATCACTCATCTGTCTCATCTATCTCTCTCATTTCTCTCTCTCTGTGTGTGTGGGGGGGGGGAGTGCAAACATGCAAGCATGCTTTCAGAAGGGTGGAACGGTACTTCAAACAAATAATCTTGCAGCTGCCAACAGCTGTTCCTGGTTTCTTTTAATAACCGTGACAAAAATATTGAGTGCACGGTAATGCAAACAGCCAAACAATGAAATGAAAGCAGGCAAGGGCAATCCCTTGTTCTAACTCACTCCACTTTATTTGAATGCAGCATGGGTTGAGATATTGAAATAGCTGGTGGTGTCAATGTTTTGTGTCATGGGTTTTTTTTTTTTTTTTTAATCCATTCTTAAGCTCAATAACTGCAGGTCAATTTAGTTGTAAAGGAAACCTTTCTGCCTTGTTAATTGATTCTCATGTCTTTTTCTCTTTTTGTCATTCTTTCATTATTAACTTGGGTAGAACTTGGGACCCCATCAAATGAGGACATCTTTCTTAATGGGGGCAGTAGACTTTGTCCTAGGTTGGGGACTGTCCTGGATGGGAGAAAGAGCGCCAGGAGCCCTCCCCATCCTGCTTACCACTTCTTGTACAGATTCTTTCTTGCCTTGGGGCCTTTGTTCATGCTGTCATTCATCTTGAGGACAAGACTAGGAGGGTAGGAGTTAGCACACGGGGGAAAATGCTAGCCATAGCACGCATGCTTTGAAATCTGAGAGGAGAATTGTCTACTTAAGAGACTCATATTTCATTTTCTATGTGTTAACTCCCTGGTCTGTCCAAATAAATTGCCAGACTTTAATAGAGTACACTATGAATATGCTTTCTCACAGTTCTGTAGATCAGGGTTCTGAATTCATGCTGCCATAGCTTCCTTAGGAGGCTCTGGGGAAAAGACAGTCCTGTCTACTTCCAGCTGTTGACTGTTGTGGCAACATCTCTCCAATCTTTGCCTCTGAGATGGCAATGGCTTCTCCTGGTCTTCTTCTTGTATAAGGACACTGGCCAGAAAAATGAGGACCATCCGTACAACAGGAGTAACTTTTTCATCTCAAAATTGTTAGCTTAAGGTGCCAAGATGCTGGTCCTAAAGTATTAGTGGCTATTATTTCTGTTTTCCTCAAAGTTATTTGCAAATTATTGACAAGTAAATTCTTATGTTTATTTTATCATTCTTTCTGGTTATTCCACCACTATATTTTGGCAAGCAATACATATTTATATGTGTATATACATATATGTACACATATATGCACATGTGTATATACTATACAAATATATACATATATATTACATATGTAATTTTAAATATTTATTTATTATGTATACAGTATTATGTCTGTGTGTATGCCTGCAGGCCAGAAGAGGGCACCAGACCCCATTACAGATGGTTGTGAGCCACCATGTGGTTGCTGGGAATTGAACTCAGGACCTTTGGAAGATCAGGCAATGCTCTTAACCTCTGAGCCATCTCTCCAGCCCCTACATATGTAATTTTGAGCATTAACTTTGGACTATATTTATATGTATGTGTGCATATCTCTGTGTGTGTGCCACACGAATAGAAGCCACAGGAGGGTGCTGGAGTCCCTGGAGCTGAAGGAACAGATGTTGTGAACTTCCTGTAACTTCCTGGACTAGCTGGGAGCTAGTCCCCAAGTCTATAGGACACAAGGACTCTTGCCTGTAGATCCATCTCTGCAGGCCCTATTCACCTACTTTTATGTTCTTTGTTTCATAATTAGGCAAACTAAACAACTAAGGAATGTTGTATGCTTCTTCAAGAAATAGCTAGTGAGTGAATTTAGCTAGTAATTTTGCCAGTTATTATTTCTACTTTATTAGATTTGCTTCAGATTTTTCCAATGTTTTCATTTAGATGTTTAGTCCATCTGTTTGTATTATTTCTTGTTCATTAAGATTTTAGTGTTGTTTTAATTTCTCCAAGAGTCTCTCTAACCAATTTTATAGTTCAAAACTATATTTGTCTTTTTAAAACAAACACCTCTGACTTCTCGGTACCATGAAATTTTTGTTTGTTTCTCAATTTGTGTATTAACTTTAGGACTAACACATAGTTATCTGAGAGTTTTACCTCTATCATTATTATGTCATGAATTTGTCATATGTTTTCTCTGGCTGAGTTTAATAACTGTTTCATGGGTTCATGAAAACTATTCTTTTTTTATTAGTTCAAAATCAAATAAAACTAGATTTGTACTGTTTATTATGATGTTAAGGTCTCTTCTGTCCTTAGTTGTTTTATAAACAAGGCCAAGTTTAAAATAATAAATAGATGTCTTTGGCATCTCTTTTTTGTTTCTTGTATAGGCTTTATAGGCATTGTTGCTGGACTAACTGCTGATGACAATCACAAATGATGTCTGTGCCTACAAAGTTCATCCTTTCTCCATCTAAATCACTTACAATTCTGTCACCGCATTCCTCATTCAATTCATTCTTTCTAAAGCTGAGATTATGACCCCACTTTTCTTTTCTTTATGAGTGTGTCTTCCATTGTTTTGAGAATTCCATACATTCACGGAATGTGTTTTGATTGAATCAAACTCCCAGTCCTTTTCTTCCCTCCCACCCCCAAAACCTTCATGTACTCTAACTTTAATCCCATGGCATACACTTAATACTTGCAACCTGTGTGAGCAAGGTGTAGGGTTATCCACTGGTGCACATGGAACTTCTCAGGGGCCTCATCCCTGAAGAAAAATGACTCTCCCTCCACCAGGAGCCAGCAACTGCAGGAAGTCTTCAGCTGCGGTAGACTCCATGAGCTCTTCCTGCATCCAAGATGGAATTTTTGACTGGCTTGATCTTGTACAAATGTTACTCTTGATTTTCTATATTTGCTTGTGTTTTTTCTTGTATCTGTTTTTCATATTTTGAGTTTAGACTTTTCTGAGTTGTTTTGTGTCAAGTATTTATTGTACAACAAATCCATACAATTAAGTTTATCTTTATAATTTGTATCTCTTTAAGATACAAAAGTCACCTATTCATTAGTATACACAGGTCTGCTCTTAGGTGAATGTAACATTTGATATCTTCATCTCTGCCTTTGTTGTTATCTGCATGACTTCATAAAGCCTACATTTTATTCCTTTGTGTTTCTTGCTTCTTATATGTAAAAATATTTTCACGTTTGATGTGGGATTCTGCTCTGTATGCTGTGAATACCATTGGCGAATAAAGAAATTGCCTTGGCCTGTTGATAAGGCAGAAATTAGATAGGCAGGAAAAACTAAACTGAATGCTGGGAGAAAGGAGGCAGAGTCAGAGAGAAGCCATGTAGCCTTGCAGGAGCTTTACCCAGTAGCCACAGCCATGTGGTGATACACAGATTACTAAAAGTGGGTTAAATTAAGATATAAGATTTAGCCAATAAGAAGCTAGAGATAATGGGCCAAGCAGTGATTTAAATAATATGGTTTCTGTGTGATTATTTTGGGGCTCCAACAAGTGGCCTCCATAAAACAAATTGGCATGCCAATGTGGTTGACTAAATCTTCATAAAACCTGAGAAAGCTTAAAAAGGAATCCTAGACACACAAGAACAGAGATATTTCTTGGGTGGAATCTGTTTACTAGAAGTAAGCAGAGGCATGGCTCCTTTAAGAGAGGATTTCCTGATTCAGTCGTAGCAGAAAAAAAAATATGCTGTTTTGAAAACTGTGGCTTTCTGGGCCATGCTGCCAACCTGCTAGTGAGCATTTAAATGGGGTTGGTAAGCAGTGTGTTACAAACTGCTTAACGACTCAACATAGACCCGCTGCATACATGGAAATGGGGCAATGTACATGGCTCTCAGAGGCAGTGAACTGCTCCACCATGCCGAACTGGATGGGGCAAGCAGGCATTTCTATGTTATCCCTAGCAATGATGCAGCTTAAGTTTTTAAGAAGCACTTAGCATTTTAAGAAACATTCCTGGTCAAAAAATAATTATAAATACACAATAAAGACAAATACAGATGGGAATGACCTCTAAATGGGTCACAGTGTTGGATAAATGTATGTAGGCTTGGGAGAGTAAAGAAAAAGAAAATGTACAGTTATAAAAAAGAAGTAAATGATTTTTTTAAAAAAATACAACAAAGTCTTTAAAGATACAGAGTACATACAGTCATAGATTAAAGGAATAAAGATAAATATTAAAAAGTGATAGAGTAAAAAATTAATAAGCCATGTAAAGATGAAAATGCACGAGAGTATGGATTATGTATATTATCGTGTTTCTTTGAATTTTTTGTCTGTGAAGGAGCTAAGTAACCAAAATATTACTTTAAAGGTATTTTGTCTTCAAAACATGGATCTAAGGATTTGTTGCTTTGGAAAAGAGGTTCTTCTTTTGTTTTCACAGAAGATGAGAACCTGTGGATTGCTTCTAGACTAATGTGGTTTGATGGATCAAGACCCCCTGAAAGGTGACCCTCCCTCAAAAAATCACTTTGCCCAATAAACAGCAGGAATCAGTTTGAAGAAAACTATACCCATATTTCCAAATACTGTTTGTAAATGTTACTTTACATTTACAGGGGGGATATGCTATAGAAATTTACATTGTTATGGATCTTGGTTTATTGATACAAACATAAGATCAATTTTGTTATATATATATTTCAGCTCTTGATTAAGGTATTGTGTTTGTGCAGCTCATTTAAAAATGCAATGTGTAATTTAGAAATATAGTTCAGTAGATAATCATCTATAATAGTCAAGCTTGTAGTCATATTAATTTGGTTTTCTAGATGTACAGAGAGGTATTTCAGATTAATAGGCATTCTTCAAACTTTTCAAAGACTACAAACTATGTCATTTAAAATGTTTTAGTAACTTAGGACTTTTCATGACAGTGAGACACATCTGCTCCTGGCAACACTAATCTAATTCAAGAGGAAGATGGGCATCAAAGAGACTCCTTATGGAGTTTGTTAGCCATTTGGGCAAGAAACTGCTCTTGCCTGGACTGCTTGATGAACTGAATATGCAGAACCCACAGAGAAATGACTGCTGACCTTGCCTAAAGGTGAGACTGTTCTTCAGGGTTTCTGCTTCATGAAAGAATAGAAAGAGTCTGTTAGACATTCTGCTGGACACAGAAAAAATTGACTGACAAACTGCCAATATAGGTGGAACTGTCTTTGATGCTCCAACAGTAAGAAGAACTTTGGATGACTTTTCAGGCAGAAATATGTCTCTGTCAATTCTAGAGTTTTGGAAGTTGCTTACAATGTACCTCCTGTTTACTTAGGTAATATTATATCCTCTGGAGTCTTTGTGGAGTTGAAGAATTTATAGTCAGAGTTTTCCTTAGTTGTGATAAAAGATAAAGTAGAAATATTATAACTATATTTCTTGCTTGATACCTGTTTTGTTATATGTAATTGTGCTATGTTAAAGATAAAGCCTTCCTTTTCATTTAAGCAGAAAAGGGGAGGTGATGTGGGATTCCCCTCTGTATGCTGTGAATACCATTGGTGAATAAAGAAACTGGTTTAGCCTGATAGGGTAGATAGGGAAAACTAAAGTGAATGCTGGGAGAAAGAAGGGTGGAGTCAGAGAGTAGCCATGTAGCCCCACCGGTAACAGACACAGGAACATTAGCCTGTAAGCCACAGCCTTGTGGCAATACACAGATTACTAGAAATGGGTTAAATTAAGATATAAAAGGTATCCAATGAGAAGCTAGAGCTAATGGGCCAAGTAGTCATTTAATTAATACAGTTTCTGTGTGATTATTATTTTGGTTCTGGGCGGCCAGAACAAACAAGCAGCCTCCTTACAACATAAGTCTGTAGAACTGTCACCAATGCTGCCCTTATTTCAAACACTGTTTTCTCCATCAACAATGACAAACTCTTGTTCTGTTCTCCACCTGTTTTGAAGTTCTGTATATTTGCTTTAATATTTGTCTTTCTGCCTTCATTTTCTGTGACTTGGCTTCACTTCTTAAATTACAGTCTGCACCTAACCCTCACAGGTAGAGGTCTTCTCTAGTCTAGCCTTCACTGGGAACTCCTTTGCCTTCCCCCTTTTTAAACTGAGTGGGCTTCCTTGATTTTGAGAAATTTCTCAGGCAGAAGAGCCAACACCCCGCAGCACAGTCTGAAGAAGCAGGTCCAGGGATACAGTATGAGAGGCAAGAAAGCATGCATCCCAGCATTTGTGTTCATTGATTTTGCTTCTGCTGCCCTTTCTGTCTTGTCAGAGCCCAAAATGGGTGCCTCTATGACGTCACCCAGTGTGGGACAAGCTGTGGCAATGATGGATTGGGTCACGTAGTGGTCCTTCTTCTGAGCTCATCTTCTGGGCAATATCCATGTTGCTGCTTTTTTGTTTTGCATAAGAACAAGCAAGACCACGTGACGTGTGCAGGTGCGCACTAGTCAGCAGCTGGCCAGGCTTCCCAGGGACAGAGCCCAAAACTAGACCTAATTGACAAAAGTAAGTCTGCTTATCAGCAGAGTCAAAAAGAAATGTCATGATCTGAAAATTGCCAAAAATCATTGCATAGAGATATAAAATTGTTCCTGAGAATTTAAAAATATTCCACACAATCAAAATCTTGTCTTCATTTGAGCTGACAGTGTGAGTGATCACAGGAGAGTTAATGGAACAATTTCTTCAGTTACTCAGTGATGGTGATGTTCCTGTCTCCGTTATAATGCTGAAGTACTTTATAACTGCCCAGACTACACGAAACATTGTGCAAATGTTCTAGCTCACTTTGTTATCGTTGCTGTTACTATGTTATTTTCTTTGTGTTTATCTTGATTCACATTAGATGTTATGTCTTATTGACAATGTCTTTATAAACTTAAATACCTATAATTACTTATAAAATATATACTGCAGCTAATAGACTATATATCCTATGAAAGTTAAGACCCCTCCCTGTTCTTCCAAGCTACAGTCTGTTGTAGGTCAAGCGGTGGGCTATGTCCCGCCACCCTGCTAGCTTATACCCCCAAATAACCACGCGGAAATTGTATTAATCAAAACACTGGCTGGCCCATTAGTTCTAGCCTCTTATTGGCTAACTCTCACATCTTGATTAACCCATTTCTATTAAATCTGTGTATCACCACGTGACTGTGGCTTACTGGGAGAGATTCAGCATGTCATCTCTGCTTTCTTCCTCCCAGCATCCTGTTCTGTCTACTCTGCTCACCTAATTTTCTGCCCTATCAAAAGGCCAAGGCAGTCTCTTTATTTAACCAATGAAAGTAACACATAGACAAAAGACCCTCCTACACCAACAGTCTTCTTGAACTAACCAGCATGAGCATGAAATGGCTCAATAAACCTTTGTTCTGTGGATAAATAGATGAATTGATTACCACTCCGTCATCACTCCTAAGTTAGCTTCCTTCAAGAGCTAGTTCTGGAAGTCAAGCGTGAGTCTGGAACACATCTGCTCATCTCAGGGAGGCACTCATTTCCTCTGCAAGCTTCCATGTACCTTCTAGAGCTGTGCTGGCTTCTCCTGTAGAAGATGCAGTTCAGACTGTCAGCTCAACCTAACCTATCACTCTCACGACACATACATTGATTTAAGTTATTTTCGCAAATAATTTTATGCATAACTAAGTTATGTGTGGTCATTTAAGGAAAAAATTAGAAAAAAAAATATCAGCTATGATTCTAATCCTTACCTTCTACCATCCCAGAAAACAGTTATCAGTATTTCTCGTGTGTGGGTAAAGAAGGGCTAAATTTGCACTCTCTGATGTAGATAATTACTCTTTGGACTGCCTGCCACGCTTTTTAAATAATGCACTCCCAAAGCTGGAATTAAGCCTCAAACCTAACAGGAAAGCACTGATACACACATTGCTGATTATCAAACCATCTGAGAGGATTCAGGAACACAGACTCTCCATTGAGGTGACTCTTGGTTAGATGAAGTTGTCTCTCAAAGTACATGGAGACAGGTTTCTCACTGACACGCCAAATGTAACACTCACTGTTGTGTCTGATGGGAAACTGTAAAGAGGGCATCCGTGAGACGGGAACTAGCATTTAGTGTGCCCCAGTCTGTGAGGCGCAACATCTCATTTAATCCTCTTAACTACCCCTTGAGTCCTGTAATTACACCTCTTTCAGGTGGGAGGCAACGGAGCTTCAGGGTCTCCCTAGGAAGAAACGGCTGATGTCTGACCATTCCTCACTGCTGACAGCATCGGCTCACCCCAGGCCTCAATTACACAACTTCGCCTCCATCCCTGTATTTGCCGTCCGTTGTGTCTGACCTCACCCAGCAGGAACCCCTTCCTCTCCTGTGTTCCTGCATCATCCGTCCTACCTGCCTCCAGATGTAAGTTTTCTATCAAAGCCCCTCACAAGGGGATGCCACATCTTTGTCCCAGCCTGAGTTATGGTTATGGTGAAAACAGCATTGAGAGACTATTAGTGGTGTGTTTGGGCCTTGGCCTTTCATGGGTGTGTGGGATCCGTTTTATGAAATGTCTTCTCTTTTCTTGGCCATTTTCTTCCTGAGTTCACCTTCAAGTGTTTTTTTAATTTTTATTATTTCATGTACATGGGTGTTTTCCCTACATGTATGTCTATATAATAGGTACAACAGAGGGTGTCACATCCCATGAAAGTCTATGGGTCACCATATGGGTGCTAGGATCCTTTACCAAAGCAGTCAGTGCTCTTAACCACCTAGTCACTTCTCCACTCCTGCCCCCCCCCATTCTGTTTCAACTCCCCAGTGTCCCTTGCTCTTATTCTCCGTGAGTCCCTCAGTTCTCCGACACCAGTAACATTGGGGGACTTTTCTGTTATTTCTATTCAGGGGAACCATGTCTGTTTCTGACCTGTATGTTGAGCTTGGGTGTTGTATTTCCAACACTCCATGGGTCCTCCAATAAAGGTTTCCTTAAGCTTAGCTTTACCAGTTTGGAGATGCGTTAATACCCATCTAGGAACTGTCAAGTCTTCTCAGTGGTGCTCGCTCACCTCTATGCTGAGCTAGAGCTTCTGAACAACGAACAAGCCCAGGCTGGTCTTGGTTCTCTAGTCTGGTGACTGTTAACACTTAGTCACCCAGGCTTAAGGCTTCGTGTTATATTTGTCCTTCCCTTGTCCTTGAACACTGTCCTAGTTAGGGTAACCACCTCTAAAATGAAACACCATGACCAAGAGCAACTTCGGGAGGACAGGGTTTATTTGGCTGTGCTTTCATGTTATTGTTTATCACAGAAGGATTCAAGCAGGACAGGAACATGGAGGCAGGAGCTGATGCAGAGGCCATGGAGGGGACTGGATACTGGTTTGTTCAAACTGCTTTCTTCCAGAACCCAGAATGCCCAGCTCATCCCCAATGGGCTGGGGTCTTTCTCATTAATCTCTTATTAAGAAAATGCCCAAAAGGTCTGCCTCCAGCCTGATCTTATGGACATTTTCTTAGCTAAGGTTCCCTCCTCTGTAATGACTCTAGCTCACAAGTTGACATATAAACTGGTGGCAAAAACACCCACAGCTGTCAAATCAGCAAAGTTCATAGGTTCTCTTTATCCAGCCCCCTTTTTTCATTTGTCCTTGTTCTGAATTTCAGCTCGCATTATTTGACCCCTTTCCTATATCATGATAATTTTCTTTGTCCCTTTATGCCTTTATCTTCAAGTTCATGGCTATTATGAGATCATGAGTTTGTTTTCTGAAATCATAGATCTGTTTCTCACTTATCCCAAACCTCGAGTTTCACACCATGCTCCCAGAATATAGTTCCACGGTGAGCATGTTAGGTTCCTCTGAGAATAAATCCCTCTATGCTTTTCTCCAGCCTTGGTCAACAGTACACTACCTTGAACTTCCTCAGACTAATGAGCTTCCATACCACCTCTACACTGCGCCAGTGTGTGCTGTCTTGCTTGGCAAAATCTACCTTCCCTGTTCCACCACACTCTTCCTAAGCCAACTGCATCTTTCAATTCCTTCGACCATCCTCTTCTTCCCCTTATCTGTTTTCTTCTCACTCAATTCAAATCATCGCCATAGTTACCTTTCGGTTGCTGGGATAAAATGCCATGATCAAGAAGGAAGAGCTTGTGGATTCAATGCATATGGTTGGGAGGCATGGCAACAAGAAGCAAGCATAGTAACCAAAGGAGAAAGCTGAAATATCATGTCTCTAACCATAAGCATGACACAGAGTGAACAAACTGGAAGGTGTGTGAAGATGTGAACTCTCAGGGCCCACTTGCAGTAATGTGCTCCCTCCAGAAAGCCTGCACCTCCCTCTACCCTCCCCAGAAAGTACCACCAACTGGGGAACAAGTGTTCAAATTCATTAGCCTTCGGGGGCTGTTCTCCTTCAAACCATCACAGTCCACTGGCCAGTCCTTTCTACTTACAGTCATATCATAAGGCAAAATGTAGTGAGACCGCCTTCAAAAGTCCCCATGGTTTTGAACATTTTAACACTGTTTACAAGTTCAAATCCAAAGCTTCTTTAACAATAATAGCTTAACTGTCACCTTCTCCAAAAATTAAAAGGATTTTGATTAGTAACTTCTAACACACAGTGGCACAGAATATTTATTAGCCATCTAAAAGGGAAACATTGGGGCATAGTGGAGAAATACTGGGTCAAAGTAAGACAAAAACCCGGTAAAACAAACATCAAATCCTGTAGCTCCATGTGTAGTGTCTGAGACTTTAGTTTTAAATGCTAAGACGCCTCTTCCCCTATGGCTTTGCTGTCTGTCATATCTGTAATCTCTACCCCCCCCCTCTCTCTCTCTGTGTGTGTGTGTGTGTGTGTGTGTGTGTGTGTGTGTCTCAGACTGGTTCCACTCCTTGTATGCAGCTCTCCATGGCAGATGATTCTCCAATATCACTGGGTCTCCACTGAAACCCAGTATTCCTAAAATCCTTTCCCATGAGGAGAATGAACAACTTCTTCCTTCTTTCCTAAGGTCCTAATGACAAAGCAAAGAGTGATTCTGCAAAATTTCACTCCGAGGAACCAATGAGTTTATTGGCCTTCCTTAAAGAGCAGAGGGGAGGGATTACTTACAGAGGCCTGTGGGCTCCTCCTGCTACAGATTGACTTGAAAAGCCTTACCCAACAGGGATAAGGGCTTCCTTACAGCTACACAGATGGTACGCTGCTCCCCTAGTCTTTCCTAATTTATTTACTGCAGCCCCTTCCTGAGGCATAGTTGAGTAGACACAGCTGGATACTCAGGTGAGGGTTTCCCAAATCACCCCATCCCTCTCTGAGGGGGTATAAGCAATTATTAAGCCCAGTTGGGATGATCTTTTGCAAAAGGGTGCAGCCCTTTTGGATGTCAGTTTGCCCAAGATGTCAGTTTTTTGGGGGGTGGTACATGGCACCCAGGTTCCATTTTTCAACAGCTTTGCCCAATGACCTTTCGGGCTTCCTGTTCTCTCAGGGTCTGCATGCGGGAATCCTCCTTACTTACACTGCGTGGCCTCTGTGGCTCTCTCAAACCATGGAGGGCAAATCCAAGACCCTGTCACTCTTGCATCGTCCTTATTTTTGAAGCCAGCACCATGTGGATGGCCCTGCTAAGTTTGGCTGTCAGCTTGAGTTGGATCCTGAGCCCCTTCAATGACATTTGTAACAGCTTTTCCTTGCTATTTGCTATTGAAGGGCAGAAAATCCCCTGTCCTCAAATTTGTAAGTTGGAGCTTTAGCTGGGTGGGATCCTGCCCTCCCTCTACCTTTCTTACTGCTCCAATGCAGGACAGGCCTCTTCTGGTGGCACTAATCTTCATTACTGTGACAGCATCTCCTACAACGTGCCTTGGCTGGAGCATTGGGCTTCTTACTACTCTTTTCTCTCCAAATTATGTATTTCTTTTCTGCCTCGCTTGCTCATATTCATTTTAGATTACCATATGCACTATGAATAACAGCCACTCCACAGAATCAATATTATATTGGCTTAAAATTTACTCTGCCAAAGAGATTATTCCATTACTTATTAATTTAACCTCAGCCCAGTACTCAGAATATGAACAAAAAGCAGACAGTCTCTTTGCCAAAATATTACAAGAATGTGCTCTAGCTTAGTTGCTGATTTTGTTCTTCTTGAACCTGGCCTCAGCACTGTATCACCATGAGCACAACTGCCTTCCGGCCTCATGCTGGAAGTTTCCAGCTTCATACTAGAATGGTCCTTTAATCTCTGCTTACAGCATTCAAATGCTCTTCCGGTTCAAAGTTTTCCACAGCCCTAAAAACAAGGATGTCAAATAAATAAACAAATAAACCAATAAATACGTAAATATTGCTCAGATTCTTTACAGCAACAGCCTCCTCTCTGTTTCTAACTTCTGCATTAGCTACTTTTCTGTTGCGGTTACTATGACAAAAGCAACTTATACAAAGAAGGGATTACTTGGTCTTATGGATTCACAGGAAGGGTCCATAAGGGCTAAGACGCATGGCAACAAGCAGCCGGCCTGGTGGTCACAGTAACAAGCTAAACAATCACATCTTCAGTTGCAAGCATCAAGCAGAGAGGGCACACCGGAAGTTGGCAAGGCTGTGAAATTGCAGCGTCCACCTGCAGTGCTGTGTTTCCTTCAGGCCTCATCTCCTTGGAGCCTCTTCAAACAACACCGCCACTGGGTACCAAATGCTCAGATCCATGAGAATCTGAGGGGCATTCCTTACTCAAACAACCACAATCATGTAAAAGTTTGTCTTCCTCTTGTCTTCCAAGCTTTTGAACAGAGATCTTATCAAAACCATTTTCACAATTATGCTACACAAAAGAATTCTATCCAAATTCTAAATAGCTTATTTCTGGAGTGCTGAAGCCTACCAATAAGGCATCTATGCTAAGTATATAATATTTAAATTATATCATGTAATTTACATTTTAGTTAAGAAATACTCGTGCCATTTTATAGAAACAAAACAAAAAAAACCAACCCAGGGGCTGGGAGGTGGTGGCGCATGACTGTAATCCCAGAACTTGGGAGGCAGAGGCAGGTGAATTGCAGTGAGTTTGGGGCCAGCCTGGATGACAAAGTAAGTTTCAGGACAGCCAGGACTGTTACACAGAGAAACTCTGTCTCAAAAAACCAAAAAAACAAAATAAAACAAAAACCCAGGAGGCAGCATTCAGAGACAGCTCAACAGTTAAGAACCCATACTGCCTTTGAAGAGGACCTGAGTTTGGTGCCCAGCATCCACATCTGCCACTCACAGCTTCCTGGAACTCCAGCTCCAGAGTGACCTGATCCGGGGTACCTGCACTCATAAGCACATACCCGCCCCCCCCCCCCCTGACACACACACGCACATATCAAAAAGTAAATCTTTTTCAAAAATAGCATACACAGAGGCTATTTTATAAAACAAACAACTAACAAAACTCGGGCAAAGTTCATGGCCAAACGCAGTGCTAGTCATTACAGATACCTTTAGACAATGCTGCTAAATATATTTAATTCAAACTCACAAAGCATCAGTTACTTTGATCCCACTGGAAAGATCCCAAGAGTGCGATGCCACAAGTGGCAAGTAGTCGCGATAGCACCGATGAAGACCTTTCCGACGTGGGGGGACTTCCTCGGCTCCTTTTCAATCCCTCTTCTCTTTCTCGGTAGTACCATACAGTCCATGCTGCATCCTCTGCTAAAGGAAGCCCACTCCTCTTCTGGGACTTTCGTTCTCTACCTCATTTGCCTGGGCTGTGTCTGTTTTAGGGCCTGAGATGTATCAGAGTAAGCAAGAGGCATATGGTTCTCCAAATGCCTCTTACAAAGCGGCTTACTCTTTGCCTTGCTCTTTGGGATGGCTCGCAGTCCTGCTGAGAGCATTTAAAAAATGACTCATCTCCATGAGATTCTTCCCTTCAGAGAGTAAACAATACATTATATCCTTTTGTGCAAATCCATGACATATTTTCATTATGAGGATGTCTGACCCCTGCTTCATTTGTTCTGGTTTAGTTATCAACGTAAGTTTATACAAGTCGAATTTTGACCACAAATAGAAGTAATAACAAAGGAACCCAAGGGCAATTTGGTTCAGTTCTAAAGGACAGAAAACAGAGTAAGAGAAAACCTTTTGGTCTACCACCCTTGCCTCTTATGTAAACACTTCCCAACACCCTTTATCACTATTTAGAAATGAGGGCATGCAGAGTCTAATAAAAGCTAAAGACTACACTGATATGAAGATTTCTTATCACTTTTATGTTTAGCCAGGTAATCATTATCGTATATATGTATATACATATATGTGTGTTATCTAAATCATTTTTAGAATTATAAACATTATGTACTTCTCTCGACTCTTATATGTGGTTCTAATATTACTGCACCTACTGTATTTGTAACTACCCATTTGTACAGAGACCTTCATGGTTATACTGTGATTATTTCATAGAGAAGTGTCCACTCATCTTTTCAGCCCCAGCATCCTGTACCATGTTTAGCTCATAAAGAAGAAGTGATCCCATGAGTCCTGAACTGGCCTGCTTTCTATGTCTTCAGCCATGTTTCCAATTCCTCAACACCAGCTCTCCTTGCATCACAGTGTTTCAGGATAAGAACGTTCCTATAGGGAAGATTAATCATGGATCTTTTCTACAACAGACAGCTTTCTGCTGTGCCAAGCTCACTCATATCCCCTAGCCACTCCCAAACTCAGACTTCATTTTCAGGCCAACCTTGCACAATGAACAAATTGGGACCGTTGAGGCCTCCCAGGGCCTTCTTCTTGCTGGGCACTGGCCAGGACACAGTGAAGTAGACTTTCCCAGCTGTTTTGCTTCCAAGAAGGGAAGCAGATAGTGAGGGCGGATGACCAGCTTTCTGTATCTGAAATGCAAACAGCTCTGTTCCTACGCTGCAAAAGTATAAGTAAGCAGGCTGCTTCTTCAGATGCAACACAAGGTGAAATCATGATTTTTGTACGTTATTTACTCCCTTTAGACCGTGTTCCTTATATGTAAGTCTTTCATCAAACTGAGGTTTGAAGCTAACTTCAGCATTTGAAGATCCAAAAGACTTAAAGACCCACAACAGTGTTGATAACAGTGTTTATGTGAGCCAGAGTTTTCTCAAATCACCCAATCTTCCATGATGCACGCAATTAGCTCCTCTGCAGTCAGAGGTCCTCCCTCCTATGCCTGGTTACAAACTGAGGAATATTCTTGAGATAAAAGGTGTTCATTTAGCCCCTAGATCACAGTCTCAACCCTGGGAAAGAATTATTCGCTCAGGTCCAGTCAAGTCCTTTACAACATATGGAAAAATAAAATTCTTTTTCCGCAGAGACCAGCTTTCAATAACTATGTTTCTAACTCTGTCCTAGAAAGGCTGTCACACACTTAAAAAGGTGGTTAAAACACACATATGGTGTAGCTTTTATTTGGTTATTCAACCATTAGATTAAGCTAGATTTTGAGGACTAGATTTGATTCCTTCCAATCTCTTATCAATAGGATTTTATGTATTCCATGCTCAAACTTAAGACCCAAAATTGTTCATCACAGAGACTGACCAGTGCAGGCCATGAAGTTCAGAGTCCTTGGTTAGACCTGCAGCACTGCATAAGCCTGGCATGGTGGCACACCTGTGATCTCAGCACTTGGGAGGCAGGGTTGGGAGGACCAGAACTTCAAAATCACCCTTAGCTACGTAGTGAGTTCAACACCAGTTTGGGAAACCTGAGATCCTGTCTTAGAGAAGGGGAATAACTGAAATGAAGCAAGGGATTTGAAGGGAGAGCGGTGCAAACGCCAGCGTCAAGACCAAGTCTTCCATGTTCAAGAGCTTTAGCACAGAGAGATATTTTTCTGAAAGTTTCCTTTGAAAATAGTATTTGAGGGCTGGGGGAGGCGCTTCGCTCATTGGCTTCAGGGCTGTCTGCAAAAGCATTAAGGACCTGCATTTGGATTCACTGCTGGCCCTAAAAACACGGATCTTTAGCTCCAGCAGGAAAACAGAGTTAAAGAAAAGACAGTCCTGGTCTAGATGCAAGCAAGAGTGACTCTGGGTTCCTAGAGAGGTTCTCTCTTAAAAAATAAGATAAAGAAGATGAAAGACATCCCATTGTCCTCCACTGGCCTTCAAAATTGCCCACACTGGCAAATATGATTTTGCCTGCTTACATACACGTACTAGCTCTTACATACATGTACACACAGATGAAAAAAGAGACTATTACCTCGCCAGCACACCTCACAGCCCTTACTTTGAGCACCTGGGAAGGTGAGCACTTGCTGATTCCTCCACAGGGAGCATCCACCAGCCCCTAAGGAAAGTCACCCATTTCTCCCCTGATTGGACTTGGAAACGGAGGATGAGAACTGGCTGGTTGCACAGTTCCATCCTTGGGCTGGTTCACAACACTGTTTTAGATGAAGCAAGTGCGTTTTCTGGAGACACATCTTGTGTTTGCTGGAACTATCTGATTTATTTATATTTAACATTCTTCCCTTGCTCTGTTAGCGTGCCTTATCTTGGGAGCTCCTAGGTAAGACAAAAGACCCTGTTACAGTGTTACAGAAACCAGGCTGATGGGTCCTTGGCTTAGCTTTGTTCTCTGAGCTCTTCGTAGTCGATTATGATGACGGTCCTTAGCCTTTCATGTTTAGAGTTTGATGTAAAAAAGTAAAAAAAAGGGGGGGGGGGGGGAGAACTAAAGCCAAAAATTTAGAATGGGGAAGAAGATAGAATCTTGTGGGCTATGTATTTTTATTAAGCTTACATCTAGTACACATTACATAGTCGATTCGGGGTGCCATTTTTATCAAAGAAGACAGACTGGCTGCAGAATGTGTGCGCAGGGCAGCTGGTCACACCACACTGCTGAAGAACAGTAGGCAGAAGATGAATTTAATCCCGCTCCATCTATTTAATATCCAAATTGACATCCTTGAGGCTCTGGCTGTATTCAGCACAGAACATAATGGAGGTGGAGTGCCCAGGGAGAAGGGCCTTGACACAGGAGTGGCACTCTGAAGCATTAAGCAATTGTGACGAGCAGATAAGCATTCCGATTTCCTCCAGTCCATTTTCCTTTGAAACCGCATAGACGCCTAGTGGGGTGGGTCAAGGTTACACTTTTACACATTTGGCATCCATCTTAAACGGCGGGATATAAATTCCCTAGACAATGCATGCCTAAAATTGACAGCTACATGGAATTCAGAGAGGGAGGGCGGTGATTCGGCGACCAGATTACAGAGGCCGGCTGCATTCCAAAGGGTTTACATGGCCACAGCATCTGGAACAGTTTTAAGGCTTATAGGAAATGGGAATGGATATTGACAAAGGCAGAATAATACACATCAAGTTCAAAGATAATACAAACAAACTCTTGTAAGCGGTGCCATTGCACACGAAGAGATGCCTTTAATAAGGATGGCTAGGGGCAGGCCTGCAGCTGCCGCCCACTTTTTGAATGCCTAGACATTGGGGTCGATGGAAACTGAACTAAAAAAGTGGTCCAAACCTCTCCCCCCCCCCTCTCTCTCTCTCTCTCTCTTGAATCTAGCAAAGATGACTCAGCCTCTGCCTTAAACTGAAAAATGTTTCTCTTCCTCTTCTTGCTTCAGTGGATTATAAATTTCAGAGTTAATAGTTTGGGTGAGGAAGCTAGTCAAACACAGGGATGAAAACCAAAAGCCATGTGCTTTACCTAAATATTCCCTTTCCTTATGGAGGCTCTGCTTTTCTGGGAGCTATCTACCTTCTGGTGTTCCGGCCAGTCCACGGGTGATGAGAAGCTGATCTCCGCCAGTGAAACTTACAGCCCTTGTGGGGCCTTGTCTGGACTTTCTAAGTCTGGTGATTTCTCCATAGGAAGCTCCCACCAGGCCTTAACAAAGTTGCTTGCTTCTCTTCTGACTGGGCTTCTAATGACTGGTGAGGGCTGACTGGTACAAAGTTCCATTCTCGGACTAGCTTGAAGCTCCATTCCCAAGGTCACCATTTCTAAAGTGCAAGGGTTGAATTGGAATTCTGGAAAGGAAATGGCCATATAGGTCACACTACAAAGGAAGCAAACAAAAGGAGATGCATGGATGACCTGCAGGGATTTTGCCCTCTATCTGTGGGTTTGGGCTGCCTGGGACCCAAGCCTGGCCCTGTTGGTCTGTTAGCACATGCTTGTTTGGGTCTGTATTTGCCAGAGAAATGAAACCAATATGATATACATAGACATACATGGAGAAAGAGAGTTATGTTACAGTTTGGGCTCAGACATCGAAGGACGCTTGGTAAGTTGGAAGCTGGAAAAGGCCTGCAGGCTGGAGACTATAGGAAGAGTGAAAACAGTTTGTTAGCAAACCCAGATCTCACAAAGGAAACCCAAAGGCTTTCTGTCATTAGAATGTCCTCTAATTCCAGGAGGTCAGGAATTTCTGCTCTCCAGGCTGACAGCAGATTTGGGGAGGCTCCTCCACCTCACTAAGTGCAATTTGTTTTACTCAGAGTCAATCAACTTAAATGCTAAAGTCATACAAAAGAAATAAAATAAAATAAAAATAAAAAAACCACAAAAACACTAAGGAGATTTGACTAGCAATCTGAGCACTGTGTTCTTAATGGTTGGGGGCAAGTTATTTAACCTCTTTGTATCTTAGCACGTTTGTCTATAAAATGGGATTAGTTCGAGGATGATTGCATACTCTCTGGGTTGAATGCCAAGAACAGTATTCGACATAGTAAACAGTTTATTACACAACAGGAAAATAGAGAGAGAGAAAACATGAGGCATTCAATCCATTGTGCAGGCCAGAGGTATGAACCCCCTCGCCCCAGTGACAGTGTCGGTTGATATGGGTGCCATTCGAGGTCTAATTTCCTAAACCGGAAACTGGTCACCTCAGAGAGGGCGCCATACTGTTGCCCTTGACTGGGAAGACTCAGCATCAGTCTACTAAGAGAGATGTATTAGTACTGAACTTTAGAATTCATTAGATTTTGGAGATGTTCTTCAAATAAGGACTTAGTAATTAGTGTTATAGAAATCCATCTGTAGTCATTTTCTATCGATGGATGACCGGGAAAACTGTCTTGGGACACTGACACCCTGGATGCCCATGGGACTCACCCCTCAGGTTCAGTGTAGTAACTGAAGACTCATTCCTGCTTTGTGCAGGTGTCTGCTTCCCAGCCCACGCCCACCGAGTGCTTCTTTCCTCAGGTTCTTCCCTTCTGTGTGAACAGCCATGATGGTAGATCAGCGCCTCTCAGGGTGAGTTCCAGCTAGACCACCTGGATCCCAATTACCTGCAGGGCTGGAAGACAACACAGGTGAGTGTTCAGCACTGAAATAGAAATCCTTGAATTTTAATTTCTCAGGGTAAGAGTCAGGAAGTGACGTGTGTGTGTGTGTGTGTGTGTGTGTGTGTGTGTGTAAATTTCTTCATGGATTTTTGTGCCATAGAGGTTGAAGGGGCTCTGCACTAAGTTATCAAGATCTTGCTGATAATCATGGCGTGGCAGAGTCGCAAAGCTGCGCTGTGTCGGTTAAAGTTTCTGGGTAGCTCCATCGCCTCTTATTTAATTGGGTTGCTGCTAGGCTCACGGTAGCTGGAAACGGTGTGCCGCTTCTGCACTAATGAAGAGTAGCTGTGCTTACAGAGGGTTTGCTGATTGGAGTTTCGGAGCTGCAAATGATCATTAGCTCTGCCTTCTACAAGCTCTAGGAAAGGCGCGGCTTCCTCCCAAGGCGAAAGGCTCACACCCGCAGTAGCTTAAGGGCCACGTTTCATCTTTAAGTCATCCTCATCCTTACGTAGCGCTTCCGAGAGCGGGAGCTGGAGAGGTAGCTCGGTGGTCACGAACCTTCATTGTTCTTAGAGAGGACCCGGGTTTTATCACCGGCACCCACATGATAGCTCACACCTGCCATTAATTCCAGTTCCAGGAGACCTGACACCCTCGTCTGCCTTCTGCAGGCACAGACGTGTATATGGTACACATACGCACACACAGGCAACACACTTGTAAAGGAAACTCGGAATAAATCTTTAGAAAGAAAGGGGGGAAAGAAGGAAGGGTTTACGGGATTCCTCGACTGCTCTGCGGGGAACGGTCTTGCTTTGCGAACACGAGGGCCCATGTTCAGATGCCAACACCATGGACAAAGTCAGCCTCCTCTCTTGTCCTTCCTGTATGTGGCCGAGCAGTGTGTGTCTGTGCTGCATCCGTCTCTATCTCTGAGAATAGCTTCCTTTCCTCTCATACTTTCGTGTTGTTCATTAAAGAAATGGTTTCAACCACTTATGTGAAAATTATATTAACAGAGACAGTCGCAAATGGAGACTACACCTGGTTTATCTGAGGAAAATGAGTGATTTCTACGAGCTTCCCTCTCTTCTGTGGTTGGACCCTGTTGTGTCCCTTCTCTGTGTTGTCTCCTACCGTGGTCTCTTCTGGTCTATGTGGTATCTGTTTTTCCTCTTTTTATGAAATTTCTTACTTTCTGAGAAGCTTTAGATAGTTTTCCAAGTAGCAGCGAAAGCCTTCTAATGAGGTAGCTCCTATCTAAAGCCACAATAAATTCATGCCATCATTCACCAAGTGACCACTACACACCGAGCCCACTGCTACACTTCCACGCGGACTAGTTCAGCTATTTCTCACTGCAAACCCACAAAATAAACATTAACTATTTTTCTTTCAATCTGAGAAACTGGAAGTTCTGGGTCGTTAAGCGGCCTGTGTGGGCTCACACAGCTAGTAAATTGAGCGGCTAGGTTTTAACTTCAGCCTCGGGATCTTCAGTCACTGTGAGCTATTGCTACTGTTCTCTGGAGGTGTTATCCAAGAACATGGAGTGAACCGGAGTCTCCTGGCTGGGAGTGCCTGCCCTGCAGAGCCAGATCCTTGCATTGAGGATGTTACCTAGTCCCCTCTCCGTGAATAACTGGCATGGCTCCTTGGCTGAAACTCAAAGAGAAGAAATTCAGGGATGAGGCTTTTACACATACTGCTTTTCATCCAATTTAGACTTTATTTATTCATCGGTGCTTTTCTAGGTCAATAGGAAGGCAAGGGGAAGAGTATCCTCTCCCCGGCAGCTGGAGGAGATAACTGTGTGATGGGCCTGTGGGTGGTCATTTCATGTTGCTTTCTGGGTTAAAATGATGTGGTTTCTTATGTTGTCCGTGGAACTAGCAATTATCATTCCCTCTTCGACTGAAGCAGTTATTTTTGGTGAAAAGCTATTAAGTCTTTTGACTGAGAGCATTTTGGGTACCCTGTGGTTGGCTAGCTATGTTTAGATCCCTTACTCGCTGACCTTGAATTAATTCCCCGGCCTCTCTACTTCTTTCTCGATAAGCTAAGAAAGGCAGAGTGATGTGTCAATATCTAGAAGTTAGAATGAAAAACACTGTAACAGCATTTGAATATCTAGAATATCATTTTAGGTCTCCAAGTCACAGTTTAACCCAGAAAAAAAAAAAAAAAAAAAAACTCTTACTTATTTACAAGTAATTGTCCCAATTATCACTCATTTATTTTGTGCTTTGGCCATGACAGCATGTACATGATGTATCTCAAACTGAGTTTCCTGGCTGCGTCTATGTTCTAATTACCTGTCTCCATCCCAATTATGGTGTCTTGTCTGAAGAGATGAGCGCTAGTAGCATCCCTCTCTCCTGCAGACTTTTAGCGTCTTCACTCCACCCTGACATATGAATTTAATCAGCAAATGCAATTCGTTAAATATTTCCCTACTTTTGGTATCAGTTGACTGTACTTGGCTATGAAGAAGGCACTAAAGCAATCTTAAACAATGCTGTTACCCTGTAGGGACAGCGAAAACAGTTTACATCAAAAGATAATTATCCTCCCCAGTGTATAATCAGAGTCAAGGAAAGAGCTAGATGACACACATGAGCGAGAGCCTCTCTTTACTGTCCACTGAAGCGGTGCTCTCAGGCAATGTCAACTCTCCAGCCACTCTGTAAAATACACCAATTGGATCATGTGATAAGTGTTCTCGTAGCCAGCTGGTCACTCTCTATGGTGATCTGGATAAAAATATCCTCCATAGGAATACTTGAGCCCCAGTGGATGGTGCTGTCTGGGAAATCTTAGGAGGTGTGGTCCTGTCAAGGTAAGTTTATCACCTAAGGTAGAGTAGGGAGGCGTACAGCTTTCAAAGCCACATGCTATCCCTAGTGCTTTTTCTCTGCTTCATCCTTGCAACTCAAGATGTCAGTTCGTTGCTCCCAGCCTCTGTCATCTGTTGCCATGGTTTCTGGCTGCTGCCATGGGGTCCTGATCATTATGGATTCTAACTCTGGAACCCTAAGCCCAAACAAAGTCCTTCTTCTGTAAGTTGTCTTGACCATGGTATTTTATCAAGCAATAGAAAGCTAACTAATAAAAGCACCCTTTTATTAACCTGTACCTTGAAGTTCAGGCCTATTGATCAGTCTAAGTAGTTTAAATTGTCAGTACAACTTCTTATTGAAATAATATGATATATATTAAGAAAAGTTGGGGACCATAAAGGGAAATATGCTTGTTGTCTGGAAATTAAATTCATTTCTCTTGAATTATTGAATTCAATTATTATAAGCTTGAATTATTGAAAAGTTACTAATGAATTAGTATTGTCCGAAAAAGACTAGTGGGGACACACAACAAAAATGTAGGAAGACGTGATCCTCTCAATAGCTGTGAGGTTCTTAACTCTACTTTGAATAGCTCAGCGCTGAGAAACATGGAAGACGGTGTGCATATATTATCCTTGAGGAAGTATCAGTCGACATCCTGCTGGGGGACTCATGATCTTAGTAAAAGTATCTACACCGAAAGCTTAGTGCTGCAGTGTGTAGCTTTTCAAGTTTTAAGTTGAAATATCTATGAAAATATGAGCCAGTATCATGATTTCTTTTCTAGCCATATTTTGGTGATTGATTAATGACTAAACTACTGGTTTGGCTACCATTAAATAATACAAAAATTTCTTTATTGATAATGTAGAAGAAGAAGGCATTAGTTAGAGGGTTGGCTTCTAATAATGAGTGTGATTTGGTCACTGTACAGGAACAAAGCAACACTCTTCAGGAGAAAGCAAACACACAAATGGTAGGAGGATTCAACGTTTAGGTTATAAGAGGTAAAGTTTCATGCAGCAGGCTGAAGAGAGGGGATCAAAAGGATGGGGCAGTGGAGGAGATAGCAGACACTAGGAGATATTAAGCCCTTGACCACTTTTTCAATCACAATTATGAAATTAAGAAAGCAACACTTTAAGGTGGTTTCCTGACAGCGCACAGAGGCAAATAAGGCTTCCTTTGGATACAAACTCAGATAATGGAACATCTTCACGTGGAGCACTCTGGTGGGGAAACTGAGGCTAGATGTGACTTTCAGAAGGAGAGTGCAGCCTGGGGAAGCAATGCCTCGGGCAGTGGAAAGGTTGGCACACCGTTTGGTTAGCCCTGGCTTAGAAGAAAGGTAAAGATGGTGCAGCGTCTGTGCCACTGCCACGGAGAAGGGTGGTAGAAGAAGGCGTGGAAGACATTTTTGCAAATAGCTGTGAATTCTCTTCCATAGAGAGCGAATTTGTTATTTGGCTGAAATCCTCTTCCATGCGGAATTTTCACTTCTTTTGGGAGAATCAAGCAACATGCTTTTATCAACATATGGATATCATTAGAAAACAGTCATGAAGAACACAATATTTAGAGTTGAAACAGCATTCTGTTCAAAGTCCAGATGTAACATTTGCCAGCTAAATAACTTGAAGCAAATTTCCTGAGCACTGGAAAAATTTATAAAGATGCCGTAAAATAGGAACTACATCACCTCGCTCATAAAGATCCAATCCTAACTTCACCGTGCACATCCAAAGTGTTTACCATACCGCCCATCAAGAAAGTCTAGGAGAGCCGGGCGGTGGTGGCGCATGCCTTTAATCCCAGCACTCGGGAGGCAGAGGCAGGCAGATCTCTGTGAGTTCGAGACCAGCCTGGTCTACAAGAGCTAGTTCCAGGACAGGCTCCAAAGCCACAGAGAAACCCTGTCTCGAAAAACCAAAAAAAAAAAAAAAAAAAAAAAAAAAAAAAAAGAAAGTCTAGGAGACTGAAATGTTTGGCTCATTAAATACTGTCTTTAATAAATCATAAAATTATAACAGTGGAGAGATTTCCCAACTTCTTTGATAAAGAAGAAACTAAATTAACTGTGGATTTAAAATAACACATTAACATTCATATTTCCAGGTCTTTGAGATAACAACATTTCTTTTTCCATGAGAAAACAAGAAATCATAACTATTCTCCATGTGTATAGTTCACTGTTTGTTCAACATTTAGGGAACAGAGACTCTGTAAATGAAAGATTATCATGGCTTTGAAGCCAAGATCTGAATGTCAGGACTTTGGTATACATTGTCTGTGCCCAGTGGGTAGTGATTTCTTGGAAACATACACAGAAATACTGGGCATCCACCCATAGCATTTCTCAATTGTTTATGAATTGTTATGCTCATATACAATAGAATTTAGGCAAATCCTTGGCAGAGAACTTCTTTATAAAAAAAAAAAAAAACAACAGTACAGAGCCTTCATTTGGCGCGACTCTTTAATGTGTGGGTTTGTGTTTCCTGCCTTCTAGTTTCCCTAAAAAATATATAATGTTGTAGAGACACACACATACCCATTCATTAAGCACTTTGAAGCAGCCATCTGTGATATTTTCAAACACAACATTACTTTACCAACATGGTTGACAGTCCCAAGAGTCTCCTTCCCACTTGAATTCTACCAACTGATATTGGAGACAGCAACTCAAAGAAAAAAAAAAGAAAAAAGAAAAGGAAAAGAAAGAAAATACACCTAATAGTACTTCTGGTGCAGATCAATCTTAGTTAAGGGAAATTTTGTGGTTTAGCATCTTGTCCCATGCAGATCTCTGTCCATGACTTGGAGAGAACAGTTCTCTAGGTAAGTACCTAGAACTGAGTCCTTACAGATCCTCTTGCATCATTCCAGTAAACTATTTCTTTGCAGCTACATGACCAGCAGTAGATGATGGTTGTGACGTAATAGTCATATTATTATTTACAGCGATGACGTAAGTCCTTATGATTGCTATTTCCGTCGCTATTGATTACTTGAGCACAACTAAGTCTAAGTCTGCATGTGATTAAAAACATTGTCAAGTCTGGTGTGTGAAAAGCCACAGAACAAAGCACCATGGGACTGTCTTTTAAGGAGCGCCTGATTGTGAGTGAGCGTTGGCAGTGCCTGCTCCCTTTGTAATGGGAGGCAAAGGAAACACTAATAGAGGATGGTCCATCCTGAATTCTCTGCCCCCTGCTCTCCGAGGGCACAGAGATTGCACCCAGCAAAGATGCCCTGTCAAGATGATTTAACAGGAGGAAAGAGAGCTGCTGGAGGGGAATTCTGGAGGGGGATTTGTGCTTCAGATCAAAAGCTATTTTAAGTGGTCTTCTCGGGTGGCCCATGTGGAGACACACAACAGCCCAGACTGCTATTTTTCCAAGAGGTTAAATTTCAAAAAGAGGAAACAACAGCAAACAGGCTGCCAATTTACCCCACAATGTCACAACTGGCTGACGACCTGTTCAAAGCAAAACCGCTCACTTCCAAATTCCTGGATCTGCTTTGTGCTTAAACATTAAACCCTGAGGAAATTTTAGAGCAAGCATGTCACATATTTGACTCCTGGGTAAATGGTTATGTGCAAACACACCGGTTCTCCACCAACATCTCTTTGTCCTGTAATTGAGCCTAGGGGTGGGGTGCAGTGAGAGCCATTTTCAATTTAGCCTACCCTGCTAGAAGCCACCGGGAAAGGACTCAGGCAGGACTTAAAATTTAGTCAGTTCTCCATGGTGAAGTTACAAGGATGCTTCTAAGCACAGTTCCAAAATAAATGTCATAGAGAATGAGGGTTCATTTGCCAGACATGAAGAGCTGGTCTGGACCAGAGTCCATGTCCCTCAAGTCCCGTCTGCCAGGGTGCGCCCTGCAGTCTGGCAATGGTAATGTGGGGAACCTGGTTCAGAATTTGTGTGGTGGTTGGGGTAGGGGGACTGGACTCCTTCAGAGAAGCTTCCTGGGAGAGGAAAGGAATATAAAACCAGAGAAGTAAGCAGCTAAGGTCACTGAGTCTAGAAACTTAGAGAGGTGTAGCAGGAATTAACTCCCTACACAAGCACAGCTTCCTTCTAGAAAGTTCTCCTGATTCATAGGGACCCAGATCCAGTCAGAGAACAAATTTAAAGTCTGATGAATTTTGCAGGACTGACCCATGAAAATGCTAATTGTGGTTTCTTTAACATCAGAAAGGAAGCAATAGTAGTTAAATGCAAGTCCTCTGAGCCAGGACCATACTTGTACCTCAGCTGTCGGTGAAAAATGTATGTGCGCAGACTTCAGATATTCCTCTGCCAGCTGCATGCCCAGCATGTGTGCAGCTAACTTCCCTTGTGAGCAGCTAGTTTCGTGCATGAGTGTGCGTGTGTGTATGCACGTGTGCGTGTGTGTGCACATGTGTGCATGTGTGTGTGTGTGAATCCATATCTGTTAGTCTGCCTGCTTGTTCTCAGTAAAGGAAAACCTATAAAATGAAAGTTAGTAATAGCACTCATCATAGCTATAATCTGACATTTCCATGACATCACTAGGTAGTTACTCATAAATCTGTTCCTCATCCAGAAGAACAAGCATGCGTGGTGATAGAGCACAAATTGAATGCCTAATCGCTAACAGTGCTGGGCCCTTTCTTCTGTGAATTACAGAGCAATAACTGAGATTTACTGAGTGCTCCTCTCCTGCCGGCTTCCATGCTAAGCACTTTACACATATCGTGACATTCGATTCCTCCAAGAATTCTAATGATCCTATTATCATCTACCTTTCCAGTGACTTGGGGCTTAGAGCTAGTTTGCCTACCAATAATAATCACTTAGAACATTTTATGGGATAAATGACTTGACTCTACGCATACTCAAGTTGGTTTAATAATCAGCGATTTATAATTATATGGGCAATGGGAGATTTGGGGGGAGTTAAAGGAGGAAAAATTGCCTGAGAAAGTAACCCAAAGTCCCCGTGCTTTGGAGACTGGTAGTGTGGGGTATTCTCTCTCTCTCTCTCTCTCTCTCTCTCTCTCTCTCTCTCTCTCTCTCTTCCCTCCCTCTCTCCCTCCCTCCCTCCCTCCAATCATCCCCAAAAATGTATTGCTGTATATCCCATGAAAGCTGAAAATTCAGCACCTTGCTTTGGTCTGTCAGGTGCCAGAATGAGAGCGTGCACCATGCCTAGCTTCTTTAGTCATTTATGAAGGGACAGACTACAGCTGACTTGAAGAGTAGGTATAGGGTCCAGCAGGACGCAAAACCCAGAATCAAAACTCTAGCAGTCTCTCTTTTTTTTTTTAATTTTATTTTTCTTTTTTTTTTTCATGGTTTATTTTTTTTTATATTTAAAAATTTCCATCTCCTTCCCTCCTCCTCCCCCCTCCCTCCCCTCCTCCTCCCCCTTCCCTCCCCTCCTTCTCCCCCTTCCCTCCCCTCCCCTCCACCCATACCTCCCCTCCCTCCTTCTCAAGGCCAAGGAGCCATCAGGGTTCCCCACTCTATGCTAAGACCAATGTCCTCCCAACTCCCCCCAGGTCCAGGAAGGTGATCGATCAAGCTGAGAAGGCTCCCACAGAGCCCGTCCATGCAGTCTCTTAATCTGGGTTTCTGCTGCTGCGATGAAACATCATGATCAAACATCCAGCTGAAGATGAAAGGGCTTATTTGGTTTACACTGCCACATCACTGTGGATCACTGAAGGGCACCAGGGCAGGAACCTGGAGGCAGAAGCTGATGCAGAGGCTATGGAGGGGTGCTGCTTACTGGCTTGCTCCCCATGGCTTGCTCAACTTGTTTTCTTCTACGACCAAGGACCACCAGCCCAGGGGTGGCACCACCTGGAAAGTGTTGGACTCTTCCCCACAAATCACCAATTAAGAAAATGCCTAGTGATTACCTCAAATCAATGAGATGAACATTATCAACCCAAGAAAAATCAACTACAGCTCTCTTCTGCACTCTACACAGTGAATTACCTGTGCTAACTCTGTACCCGAACCTGTATGCTGCCAGCTGTTGACTTGACCACATCTGGCCTCTTTAACATTGTTAACATAGTCATTGTCGTGGGTGCTGAAAAGGTCACTTAGTATTTACACCAATGTAAATTACATCTGGTAATTTCTGTCTATCAATATGGTTGTCATACAAACATATCAGAGTTCCTAGACAGTGGCACAAGCCCTTTTCCTCCAAAATAATAATAACTTCAAAAACTAGTATATTCTATATGGTTCATGGACCAGGGGGAAGATGGGTGAGAATTGTAGCAGGCAATATTCTGGAATCCTCTGGGGGGGTTAAAGGAGGAGTACGTCTCTGTCATGTATACGTATAAGTATGTATAAGTGTGTGTGTGTGTGTGTGTGATGTTTCAGACCATGTGTATATGTATTATATACATTTGTATGTAATTAAAGTGTTTAAAATACTTCCTTATATTAGTTTGATGTTAGGCTTTTTGGGCCCTTTTTTGGGGGGAGCTGCCACCCAGCTCCCAAATGAGTCACACACAGAAGCTTATTCTTAGTTATAAGCGTCTGGCCTTAGCTTGGCTTGTTTCTCACCTGCCTTCCTTCATTTACATTGTCCCATCTAACCCTTTGGCCTCTGTGTTTTCCATTCTTACTTCTTTAAATCTTATTCTTACTCCATGGATTGCTGTGTACCTGGGTGGCTGGCCCCTGATGTCCTCCTCCTTGAGCTACTACTCCAAACCCCTTCTCCCAGTTTTCTCCTCCTATATATTCTCTCTGCCCGCCAGTCCCGCCTACCCTTTCTCCTGCCTTGCTATTGGCCACTCAGATCTTTATTAGACCATCAGGTGTTCGAGATGGGCAAGGTAGCACAGCTTCACAGAGTTAAACAAATGCAACATAAACTAAAGTAACACACATAATATAATATAATATTCCCAACATTTCTGCCGTGCTCTAATATCCTGATTTGTGCCAATGATATCGTGATGTTATTGCACCTTTCTAAAGGGAACAATGCTCTCCTTCTATCTGATGACTGATTAAAACTTCCCTGATAAGACTGTCCTCCTGAGGAGAACAGACAGACTCTGGGATACTTCGCTGTTATCCTTAGAGAGGCCTTTCATGGTCACAGCCAATTCTGTCTTTACTGGCATGCTCCATTTCATCGGACTCCTCAACAGTCGTCAGAGAATCCAACGGACTCTCTGTGTCATTACAAATCATCATAAAATTCAATGGTCTCTTCCCCAAATATCTCTAGAAAATTATTGGTGAGCACTTCAACAATAGAAATCTGTAATACCGTGAGGCAAAAAACAGGATGCTCTGTCTTTTCATGAAGCATAAAGGCACATTTGACATCAGAGTCTTGAAGTGAAGAAAAATTGGAAGCCCAGAGTTATAAGAAAAATTATAAATAAAACATGAGCCCATGAAATGACTAAGAGTATTATGACCATGTATTTAATTATACTGTCAGTACAATACATTATAATAAAATAAGAAATGTTCCAATATTTTCACTGAAAGAAAGAAAATGCGGAGCAGGCCTGCCTCTCATGGATGCATTTTCTCAACTGAGGTTTCCTCCTCTCAGATGACTTCAGCTTGGGTAGAGTTGCCACAAAACTAACCAGCACCGGTAGGAAGTAGATATTATTCTTCAAATACTTTGTTCTTCCTTTATAATACCAAGTATCCAGGAGAAATACTAATTTAGGTCATTGATGGTAGGCAGATATAATTACTTTGTGCTCTTATAGTACAAGAAAGGAAACCTGAAGTTTTGGGGAAAATATTTTGTCAATATGGCTTAAATTTTAGCTAACAAGCATTAAGAATAATCAAGTCAAGGAGGCCCGGTAAACAAGCCCAGCCTGCATTTTATCACTTATTCAGTTTAATTAAATGTTATCTCAAGAATCATTTTCTATGTAAAGATTTCCTATTCCATTTTTTCCCAGAAAAACTCTACCTTTTTTTTTTTTTTTTTTTTTTGGATTTCCAAGACAGGATCTCTCTGTATAGCCTTGGCATTCCTGGAACATATTGTGTAGACCAGGCTGAACTCACAGAGATCTACCTGCCTCTGAAGCCCTTCTGCTGGGATTAAAAACACATGTATATTTCTTGCTTTTCCCTCTTTTCTCACTCTTTCCAAAAGGAAAACCACCATCATCGCCACCCTCATCTTCACTACCACCATCACCAAACCCCTTTTTTTTCTTTGGTAGTTTCATTCATGGATACAATGTGTTTAGGTAGTTTCTACCCTCTGCACCCAACCCCTTCCAGACCCAATCCCCACATTCTCCTCCCAACTTCTTTTTCTTTTCCTTCTCCTCTTCCTTCTCCTCTTCCTCTTCTTTTTTGCTGATTAAAACTGACTCTCCTCCCACAGGGTCCTGACTAGTTTTATGTCAACTTGACACAAGCTAGAGTCATCTGAAAACAGGAAACCTTAATTGAGAAAATGTCTCCATAAGATCCAGCTGTAAGGCATTTTCTCAATTAGCGATTAACGGTGAGTGGTGAGTGGTACTGTCCCTGGGGTGATGGGCTTGGGTTCTATAAGAAAGCAAGCTGAGTGAAGCCATAGTAGTAAGCCAGTGTTGTGAAATCTTGTTTGTGTTCTGACAAATAAAGCTTGCCTGGAGATCAGAGGGCCGAGCTAGCTACAACTTAACCATAGAGGTCTGGAGATCTGTATAGAAAGGAGACAGGAAGTGACAACACGGAGCAGAAACAGGAAATGATATGGCAAGGCATAGACATGATCTCAGTTCCTTCGGTCTGAGGATTCGGAGAGGTAAGAAATCTCTGGTGGCTGCTGCTCTGCTTCTCTGATCTTTCAACTTTTACCCCGACATCTGACTCTGGGTTCTTATTGGTAATACTAATTAGGAGCATGCTCCAAGCCAGTAAGCAGCACCCGTCCATGGCCTCTGCATGGATTCCTGCCTCCAGATTCCTGTCCTGTTTGAGTTCCTGTCTAGACTTCTTTTGATGAACTCAAACTTGGTCATAGCGTTTCATTGTAGCAATAGAAACCCTAAGACCCCCTGCAAGCATCAACTACCAACAGTTTCTCAGCTAGGAGTAGAATCCCATGAGCCCTCCCCTCAGCATGCTAGGGGATTGACATGAGCCCCCGCCTCCCCCCCCCCCCCCCCCCGCATCATGCCAAGGGATTGACTAGCCTTTGTTACATGTTCAAAGTACCTAGAATCAGGGCTAACTCTTGAACCAAAACACACCTGGGAATGACTAGTAACCTGTCAGCCAGAACCAAAGACTGGCCAGACTTCACTGAGCATTGAGAAGCAAGGAAAGCAAGCGCATTCATTTGTAAAGATAAATTTTCTGTCTCTGAAGTTGAGACTAAAATATGATGCAGGTACATATGGAGAGAGTGATATCTGTCTCTTTAGAAAATACACTCACATAGTGTTAAGTCAAACAAAAAGAAATTTAATACCGCTTCCTACGTCCCCAAAGTACACAAAATGAGAAGAATTTGCCGCTGAAGAAGAAATACTTCCAGCCTCCTTCTTCCCAGACACAGTGAATGCTAAGCAGTGGCAATCACTAGCTGATATGGATCCCCTCGTTTTCTACTGATGACAGTCGGGATTTAACTACGTTAGCAGGAATTTGGTGACATAGGCAGAGAAACTTTGTTATAATGGGAGAGGAAGGGAATAAGTCCCAATCATGACTCCCAGAGTCCTGACACACAACAGGAGAGACACAGTCATGTCTGCATGTCTGGAAGGAGCCAAGAAAAGCTGGGAACAGGCTGCATAAAATACTCAGACATAGAGGGTGATGCATATGATCGCGTGGCTGTGCAAGTGGCAACTGATTCTTTCCAGTGCATCCCATCCTGTTAATTTTTAGCTCATATAGTAAATGTAGTTTCTTTTTCTTTTCCCTTTAATAATTCCTGTTCAAGAAGGCTGGAGGGGGTAAGGAAGTAGATCCACTAGAGTACAAAGTCACAGGCGCTTTGACTACTTGATCCCTGGTGCTTGAAGTACTACTTTAGATTATTATTATTTTCATACTATCTTAAAATTTATATTGGTCATCTTATTTTCCCTTCTTCAAATATAAACATTTCAGAAAACTGTACCGATTCCTGAGGGCTGATAAATCATGTGTGCTTGCAGAATCAATCAAATCAGCTTTTTTCCCTCAAAGACTTTGATAAGGAAAAGGTGTGCAGTGTGGAGCCCAGAGCTGCAGCAGGCATGGGCAGCTGTGCCAGCCTCCTCCCAGGTCGCTCCTGCTGGCCCCTGCCTCAGAGACAGAATGCCACCAGGCCTCCTCAGTGTGCTCTGCCCAGCATCTCATTGTGTTGAGCTAGCAGCTTCTTACCACAGCCAGCAATGGCGTCATTGTCCTACAGATGAGGGGCTGCGACATCAGAGAAGCGAAGAACTTGTTCAGAAAAGGGTAGAGTAGCAGAAGGAGACTCAGAAAGTCCTACGTAGCCTGCTTCAAAGAACAAAGCCAAAACCGATGACCACATGCAGCCTCTAGAGGCAGGAAAAGCTAAGGAAGCGTATGTTCTCCTAGAGTTTCCAGAAAAGAGGGCAGTCGGTTAAACCCTTGATTTTAGCCTCAGGCTACGTGTGTTTGACATCTGAACTATGAAACAGAATGATGAGACATTTGTGATTTTATGTCATGTCAAAAGGAAAGAGAGGGGAGGGGGAAGGAGCAAGAGAGAAATGCAGAAGGCTGACATTTGAGCCTAGACTGTTTTCTTCATTCAATGTCCGTGGTTCTAATGATGGATGTAACAGAAACAAAGGGAGTCAAGTAGGGGATGTGGCTAAGCAGAAGTGTTTTGAAAGTAGATGCCAACACTTACACATTGTACACTTACCCAAGGATCTCTTTGGTAGGAAATTATTTTTAACACTTATAACCTAAAACAACATGTACTATATTAACTACAAAAAGCCATATAATACCATTCCATACATTACCACACTTGTTATATTCTTTATGCTTCTCTCTCTCTCTCTCTCTCTCTCTCTCTCTCTCTCTCCATGTGTGTCTCTGTGTGTGCACATATTTGTATGGATGCACGTTCACACAAGTGCATATGGAGGTCAGGTATGCTATTCAATCACTCTCAACCATATTGTTTGAGGCTTGGTCTCTCCTTGACCTGGAGCTCACCAGTCTGGCTAGACATTTGACCAACAAAGCCCAAAGACCCTCCAGTGTCCACCTTTTTTCCCAAGCTGGGACTGCAGGTGTGAGCCTGCAAATGCCAGCCTTTTGCATGACTGTTGTGATCCAGCTTGACTTTACATGCTTTTGCAGCAAGCGCTTTATAGAAGGAGGCTTCTCCCAGCCCTTCTGGTTTCTCTTAATATAATGATAAGAAGGCATAGTTTTGAAAAAAATGAAATTTTGCTCATAAAGATATCTCTGCTAATACTATATAGGTAGATACTAAAAGCAAAAAGATTGACTCATCAAAATGTGCTTAGGAAGGTTAAAACTGTTTATAATACTAAGATTATATAAGTTGTTATCTTTTTGATCCGCAAATTATCTATGTCCTATATTTTACTGTCTCTTTAACCAGATTGCATAAGGATGCCTATCCAGAGCAAAACCTTTAGCTGAAGACCCTTAGCCCTGTACAATAGAGCATTTCTCCAATGCTACATTTCTAAAATTCTTTTCTCTTACATATAAGATTACATGCTCTTTGACTTACCTCTTCTAACACCTTGATAACAATAAGCTCGTATGTGTTTGATAAATGATCTGGGACATGACAATCTCATTCATGAATTACCTTTAAGAATGGAAAAAAATGAGTTTTTTAACAAAAATACCTAGTAAAGCAAAAAAGTTTTTTTTAACTTGAGTTCTGTAATTTTTTTAAAAAAAAATTATAGTTATCAACACAGGAATCATCGACTTAGCCTAATCTGCTTCTTCATAAAATGTGAGCACTTGGTGAAGCATTTTCTAAACTCTGACTAGGAAATCAATGAATTCCCCCTAAGAAGCCAAAGCCCTTTCAACATTTCGACACCATATGCATATAACTTCATGACTCAATAATAATAATTAGCTATATGGCAATAATTAGATGGTCTAGGCTACGCTGTAGAGTGATGTCCTCTCCATTTCACGTGACGCCCCTCAGAATCCAGTTTTTAAATATGAGAGCAGCTTTCCTAGCTCTTTTCTTCTATGCCTACCTAGTAGAGCGAAATGGAAAACTGCCAATTGCTCAGTTTATGTACAAAATATAGATTTTCTGAATGGCCAATTTACAGTTAAAGTTGATGGCTGGCATCAATAAAACTGGTTAAACTTTTGTGTTAACACAATCGACCATGCAATTGCTCATGGCATTAGCAAGGGCTGGGTGACACAATTTGGGCAATTTGCCAACAAAAAAAAAATGGAGCCATAACTATCCATATAGTTTAAAGTAATTTTAAAATAACTACGTACAAACACTCATTTTGAAGACAAAATGGATTAGAACACAGTTATTAACTTTATAAATGATGAATAGTGCTTGCTTTCTTAAATATAAATGATGAATAGTGCGTGCTTTCTTAAATAGCACTATTCTGTAGTATATAACAAAATTGTTATACTCACAAATTTGTGTCTTCTTCAGGCACAAATTAGAAAGAATGGCAGAAGTATTAAGAATATATTTATAATGGTCCTTAAAAAAAGAGTGTTTTCCAAACAAGATGGTGATATAATTGTCTTCTGGTAACCTTGGAGTCTATGACGATTCTGATCCCATCATTAGGTATTTGCTATAAAAGAGTAAAAAATATATTGCTGTAGGTCTGAGGTAATAAAAGGAATTAAGGAGAAACTTTAACCTGAAAGCAGATAATGTACCTTATGTGTTTATAGAAATAATTCCTGTCAGAGAGAAAGCAGGCCCTTTCTTACCTAAAACATAAAGATGGGCTTTGGGATGTGAGAAAATTATTATTGCCTTCACATGGTGCCATCTCCCTGTGTTCACACAGGAGAGGCAGGGCCTCTCTTTGGCCAATCTATTTCCTCTGATACACTGGAGTGCGACAAAATTAAAGCTATGCATTCTTCTTGTCCTTGCTGACTCTGTGTGCTTACAAAGACAGTATCAGAATACTCACAAAGGCAGTGCAATGGTGAATTCTGGTACAAAAGATGGTCTTGCCTATATAATTGAATTTTCAATTTCATCCATTTTGCTTCCATGCCAAGAAACAACACTGTTAAGAATCTGTTATCATTGCTGTGCATCAATTTGTCCTCAGTCACCCTTTTACATAAGCAATATCGTTTACATGTTTATGTTGACGCCATTACTTACTTTATTTTATCATTACTTATTATTTGTCTCTTTAGAAACAAAGACTCACCATGTAGCCCAGAGTGTGTGTGACAGCTTCGAAGTGAGACTAGCATGCCTCAGTTTCCTGAGGGATGGCCACACAGTGCCTAGCTTCTCATTTGTGTTGCACCTAAGTAAATAAATGGAATGAAATATGGTTAACTACAAAAACATAATCTATGATATCATTTTTGATAATGTAAAAGATATTCCAGAATAATCTTTTTGGAGATGTTATTGCTCTGTGCTAGAAATACTTCTAACATACCACCTATTCCCTTGACTAAATTTAAAACTTTAGCATCTGACAAATGCCAAAAGCATTAAGGAAGGAGAAAAACAAAAGAGAGAGGAAAAAACCGCAAAACTTAAATTGAACTGCCCTATATAAAGGGGAAAATATAGGAATCAGGAGTTAAATGTGTTGACAGATATTTCTGTCCCACTTGGTCCCACAGCCATTCAGTCCCAAAGAAACACACAGAGGCCAACATTAATTATAAACTGGTTGGCCTCTTAGCTCAGGCTTCTTATTAACCAATGTTTACATATTAAAGTAGCCCATAATTCTTGTCTGTGTTAGCCACATGGCTTCGTACCTTTTATCATTGAGGCATTCTCATCTTGCTTCCTCTGCATCTGAGTGACGACTGCAGACTGAGCCTTTCCTCTTCCCAGAATTCTCCTGTTCTGGTCACCTTGCCTATACTTCCTGCCTGGCTACTGGCCAATCAGCGTTTTAGTAAACCAATATAAGTGACAGATCTTTACAGGGTACAAAACCATTGTCCCACAATACAAATGCACTTGGAAGACAATAACCATTTTAGAATTAAAAACAGTATGTGTAGTAACAGTGTGAATTTAGAGGGAAGGTCATGTTACTTGTGGAATAATTCTTGTGACTATTGACATACCTCAGCTTACCATAGACTGCCAGAGTGTTCTCACTTAGCCACTGCTCTGTCAGTTCTACGAAAGAGGAAATGAAATAAAATAAAATGGCAATAAGCATTCAGAAGTAATTTTTTGAGACTCAAGAAGGTTATTTTTATTTAACTTTTATTTGCCTTTTCTCAGGAAACATACCAGAACATATTAAACATAACTGAATGTATTCATATATCTTCCCCCAGGAGATGCTTTTTTTGTTTGTTTGTTTTTAATTTGTCAGAGTTTCTAAACTGAGCCCTTCATTTTAATGAATTATTTCATATACAGGTCAAGATTTCACATGTGCATTCTACATTAAAATACTTCATTGTATAAAGTTGCAGAATGTCAAGACAAACATGGAAATAAAAAAGTATTTGCCCTCTCCCAAAAAAATCACTTGAAATAGGACTGTGTTCTTACATATTAAATACGTATATATGCCTTGGTTTTAGTTTTATAAAATTATAAAGCTAAAAGAAGTTGATCAGCCTCCCTTCCTCAGTCTTTCTCTTGCTCTTGCCCACACTCCAGATTGTTTGAGCTGACTGGGTTGTCATTGTCTATCCTGTTGTTTTCCAGTTCCATCTGTAAAGGAATCACAGTCATCAAAGGAAAATGACTTATTTGGTGCTGATGGAAAGAGATTGTGGCTGTATTGTGCTTCCCAAACAGGAGTAGCATGAAGACTTTCTGTGACCTGTCTATAAAAGCAATGCATTCCAGCGGAGATGGAGGGCTGTCCTCCATCATTTACAATGTGTGACTTATACGATAGAGAAAAACAGACGTGTTCGTGTATAACAAATTAATGTCCATGGAATTTATAAACACTCGTCTTGCTATTGAAAGGGTTACATTAAATTCAGAACTGTCTTGACCATACTGAAAATAACCTGTGATCCTATTTTTAGCACAAAATAAAATAAAACAACGTCATAATTATCATCTTTTGAAAACTATTTGAAGTGTTCAAATAATGCCCAAATATTATAGTCAAAAGGAAATAAAATTTGCTTCAATTTTTTTCAAGGAGTTGCTGTTTTTTTTCTACTCTCTTTATAAATAATTTTTATTTGTTGTAAATTTCTTACATATATACATTGCTCAATAATGTGGAGTACCTCTGTTCAAATTCCTTTTTTAAAAAATTATTCTGAATTAGCTTGCTAGTTGGGTTTCGTGTGTTCATTGATATTCTTTAGCATTGGTTAACTGTTGGAACACAGTCCCAGAATGGAGTCTTGGTGAAGAGATTTCTGAGTGCTTGTGAGAAAACTCCAAGGAAAGAAGACTCTTGTGACCTCAGTTTCTTGCTAAACACAGAATTGTTCTTGGAATGTGGGTTTGTTTTTTTTTTTTTTTTTTTTTTTTTTTTTTTTTTTTGGTTTTTCGAGACAGGGTTTCCCTGTAGTTTCTAGAGCCTGTCCTGGAACTAGCTCTTGTAGACCAAGCTGGCCTCGAACTCAAAGATCTGCCTGCCTCTGCCTCCCGAGTGCTGGGATTAAAAGCGTGCGCCACCACCGCCCAGCTGGAATGTGTTTTCATGCCCCTGCCAGGTGTGCCTGACCAGAGTGAACTTCCTTTCAGATTGCTCATGACAACTGGCTATTGCTATTTGTTTATATGCCTCTATGGAAAACATGTTTTAACACGTGTAATGTGTGGTTTGTCTGTCACATGTAGCTTGCCGTGTGACTGTACAGTTAACTCATATGACTTCTCAGAGTATAAATTGTCCGGTGTTCTGAATAAAGCTGGCTATTATATGAGACTTTAGTCCTCCTCGTTGATCAGCTCCCTTCTCCCAGGTCCCTCTGTCTCTAGAGAGGTAAACAGTTAACACACCTCTACCTCTCCTTTTCCCCACCCCACTCCTGTTTCCATCCCTATTTCCATTTACACCTTCAGCTCCTCACTCCTCTATTCCAGTTCTCACCAGGACCTTTCATCCCTACATTATTGTGGGACTTTTCACTGGCTTGATCTTATACAGATCTTGTGCAGACAAACACAGCTAGTGGGTTCATGTGTGAACCCACCATGTTATGTCCCGAGGACAGTCTTTCACAGTATCACTTCTCATCCTTTGTCTCTTGCACTCTTTCTGATATTCCTTCCAGCAAAATGATTGACCCTTGGGATGTGTGTTAATAGCCCAACATCGGCTGAACACTCACGGCACTTTGAACAGCAATGTTTATGCATTAACCAGAGATATTCCTGTGACCAGAGCTGGGCATATAAACACAAATATTTAGAAGACAGTTGGACATCAAGACCATTTAGAAAAACAGTATCAGTATGTTCTCCCTAGTTGTGGATTTTGACTATGTTTACAATACTAAGCACAAATTCCTTCCTGTGGAACAGGCTTTAAATCCAATCAATGAAGTGGTTGGTTATCCCATGAACATTTTTGTCACTATTGTACCAGTGTGTACATGGTGGCTGGTTGGTTGATATCTTCATATGCAGAGCCCAGAACTGCATTATACCACTGCCTCTTTCATCAACCTACATAGCACCTTCCAGCAAAATGATTACAGTTTGTTCATTTCCATTCTGGAAAATATTCTCCTACTATTTGTTGTTAATTTTCCGTCCTATTTCTTTCATTCTCTCCTTGGGAAAACCTGATATTATTCTGAAATTACTTCTATCTTAACTTCACTCCTAATTTTCTTTCTTTATTTTTCTTGATTTGTAAGATTTGTTTTCAACTTTATAAAATTTCCTGTTAACTTTTTAAATTATACTAACATATTTTTCATCATAAAGATCTTGTTGTTTCTTCCTAGCAAGATCCTTTTGGTTGTCTGTTGCTCTTGTGTGTCTCTGAGAATTTTCCTTTTGTTTGTTTGAGACAGGTTCTTGTGGCATAGCATTGGTTTACCTGGAACTCCCTATGTAGACCAGGCTGGCCTTGAACTCCCAAGTGCTAGAATTAAAGGAAGTATACAGCTTTATACCCAGCTGATAATATAATTCTTTAATATTTTCTTATCTCTCCATTAGCTTTCTTTTTCTATGTTTTTTTTATTTATTGATCATTTCTTTTGTTTTCTCCTTCATATCTATTGATTCTTGATTGAAAATTAAATGTTAAAGATAGAGTTCTTAAAAGTAAGTTGTTTGTTAGAAACTTTGGTTTTCTAGTGGGTGAAGGTTAATAGGCTAATGGGTTTTACCACTTTAATCTGCTGGAGTCTTAGTCCATGGTAAAGAGATCTCCAACAGTTAGCATCTCTAGTCATTTTCATCCATGTAGGCTTATATACACAGACTTTTGTTCTCTTGTCACATACCTGTAGGTTGTGAACCTACAGGATCTAGCATCCTGCTAGTTCTGTGAGAGGAGAGATCTTGAGTATCTCCATTTAGTATAATTCTCACCCACTTCCCTGTTTTCAGGACAGGCTATCACTTACTCTCAGCATCTCCATTGTACTCACTTGATGGACTGATGAAACCCTCTGTCTCCCTCAGGCCTCAAGAGGAGTGTCACTAACTGGGGTGGTAGTTAATAAGATGCTGTAAGGATCCAATTTCTCTTTTAACAGATTTCCAACTTTTTCCTGTTTTTAGTTCTTCTGCTTTCCCCGATAACTGGGGTGAAATTCATAAACCTTTTCAGGCTTTCTACAACCTTTTCCCCAGTAGTTGGTTGAGGGAGGGCTTCCTTTGAATGCTTCTCTTGTTTGCTACCATCGGATAAGTTAGTTATAGCTTGGGTTTCTACTCCTTTGCCTCTACATGCTGATGGGTTCCATCTGCTGTTCTTACCTTTCGCATTTGCCTCCTCATTCTTGCATTTCAACCAATCCATTTCTATTAATCTAAGTATTTCCAAAGGGTATGACATTCCCAGTTTTCTAGCATGTTGCTCTGTGGGTGACTGGCTGGGCCTCCCAGACTCTGCCCTTCTTCTCCTGTATCTCTGCTTGGATTTCCTGCCTGACTCTGTCTTGCCCTACTATAGGCCAAAGAGGCTTTATTATCAACCAATGAGAACAACACATATTCACAGTGTACAGAAAGACCATCCCACAGCAGTCAGGCCTATCACAGCAATATCCTCGTCCTTGATAGCACTTCTGTCTTAGTTAGGGGTTTTATTGCTGTGAAGAAACACCATGATCACAATTCTTATAAAGGAAAATATTTAATTTGTTTGTCTTTCTTAAAGTTCAGAGATTTAGTCCATTATCATCATGGTGGGAAGCATGGCAGGTTGTTTGGCCTCTAGTTTCAGCCATCAGAGTAGGGAAGGCAGAGTTCATGGCACCAGGAATATGTGGTGAGGACTCTTGTCACACTGGCAGATCTGGAATTAGAGAACTCAGTCCAGAACCAGAAACTAATATAGCCATCAAGCCTGCCTCTAAGTGACTAGCTTCTGCCAGCAAGATGGCGTGTGCTAAAGGCTCCATGCTCCAGCCAGGATCTCAGAATTCATCCACATGAGCCTGTTTGGAGAATTACAGACTTAAATCCTAACAGAGCGTTTCTTCCCTCTCATTCTTCCTCGTTTTGTACACACAAGCTCATCTACTGAAATGATGGCATGGTTTAAAAGACACATAAAAGTGACTCATCCCCTTTAAAGATAAGCCTGACACTGGAAATGTTTACTTAGGAGGATGTGGTTTGAAACAGTGATGAGCTGCTCCAGGGTTTTAATACCTCAGCACTAACTCTCCAGTTGGAATGCACATTTTTGAAGTGTGGGAAAAACTCAATGGAAGTATTGAAATATTTCCTTTTACATTTGCTACTCTTTACTCAGAGAAGTAAGTAACAGCAGATATCAGAATAGGAAAACTACCTTTTGTTTTCTGATTGGACTGAGAAATATCCACCACCAGTTCCATTTCTAAGGAATCTTAAGAGACAGCGAGGGCTGCCGAGTGGGGCTGCTATTCAGCTGTGCCACCTTAAACAGGGTGTGGGTTTTCCTGGGTGACAACACAGAACCAACTGTCTCCAGTGTGGAGACAGAATTAGGGCTTAGTAGTTGCTGAGCTTAGCCAATGACATGGTGAACAAATTAAGCTTGTCTTTTTTTTTTTTTTTTCGGGACACAGTTTGTCACAGGTACACAAAATTTAGGAGGAAGTTCTGAAAGACTAGTGCACTTTAGGTCCATAACAAAGGCACCTACAGACATGACCCTTTGTACAGCTGCTGTCCACCGAGGCCATTGCTAGATAAAGGACCAAAAAGACTCAGTTGTTCTGCCTCATGCTTGGAAATTTCAGGTCTGAAGACTTCCCCGGGGTGCAGGGAACAGAAGTGTTTACAATCCACATATGGCTCAGATGGAAAGAATGTCGTTCCTTCCCAGTGCCATCGTTCACTATGACAACAGCACACTTTCTTTGCTAAGTTTTAGCCCTGTAAAATTAATAAAATTCATGGTTGTAAGGGTCATGGACTTGTTTTTGTTTATACTGGGATTTCTGTTCCTGCTCATCACAAGACCTTGCTTGAGTAATGTGGATGTTGCATTCAGTCGTCTCACATCCTGTATTTAAAAGACAGACAGTATAACATTTCAGATTCAGTAATTGAGGTTTCATGTGAACACAGCTTTTTCATTATATTATACTGTCTTTTCTTCTCCAGCTAAATGTTTGGAATAGAATTCAGGTTGGACACCAGCCATATCTTAGGGTTTGTTGTCATATGTAGTATACTAGAACAATCTGTTTTGGTTTCTTTTATATGATGTCATACTACATCAAGACTACATTAAGCAGTCTTAAAACGTAGCTTTTTTTTTTTCCTGAAGGATTTCGCAAGTGAGGTGACAAAATGTTCACATGGCTCTAGTTAACTTGGGAATGACAACAGCAGCAAAAAATTTAGGTAAGAAAGACAAGATTCTTCAATGAAGTTAAAAACTCTCCTGATGTACAGAGAGCCTACATAAGTTTTGATGGTTTCAATTCTCTGATCTCTTAGGAGGGTCTGACCTACCCAGACTGTCACCAGTGATGAAATGTCCCAACTCTATCTCTGTGAGGAGCCTTTAAAATGAATGAATGTAGGTATGGCTAGACAATCAAGTCAAAGAAATCCATCTTCAGTATGTATTTTCTGCTAATAGCCACTGTCTATAGGCTCTGGATAGTGCTTCTGAGCTGCTTTGGATGGCTTCCTGGCCAAGGGCTGGAGGGCTACTCTCTATTCATTTCACTTAAGCATAGGTTGACAGACACGGTCAGCCTTCTGGAGACTGCCCTTCTGACCTAATAATTCATGATATTCTTGGTGACGTAAGCCCCTCAAAAACAAGTGGAAGAAGTTTCGCCCTAATAAGTCTCTCATGGAGAAGACAGGGATTTCCATAGGCTAAGAACAGGGGGCAAGATGGTTGACACGTGGCCTTGTGACCTATTAGGGAACTCTGCTTACCAAGGTGAAAAAAAAATGGATAAACACTTTTTAGAATTTAATTTCATGGTCTGTTGCATTTAAAATGGCACCACCAGCAGTGGAAAAAGGAGGCTGAAGCTGGGGTAATCAGCTGGTACACAGTGATGGTTTGATAGGATTCTGCACTTCTCGTGTACTTCAGATGGTCCAGAAGGGTTATTACAGACAACAGCATATGAAGTTCTGGTGTACTTTTGTCCAGATGGGTCATTACAGATAACAGCAATGAACTGCATAGCTCAAAGATCTAGGAAAGGTAACTTCTGTGGCTTTGATCACAAAAAGTGATAACCTTCTGAGGCTTTAACGTCATACAACATATGCATGTATCAAAATATTACACAATTTATCATTCGATTCCCAGCTGCCCTGACTCGAAATAATCACACAGAAACTATATTATTTGCAATACTGTTTGGCCAATAGCTTAAACATATTTCTAGCTAGCTTTATATCCTAAACTAACCCATCTTCATTAATCTGTGCATCACCACACCACAATGTCTTGGCCTAGCCAACAGGCTCCAGCAGAGGCCTCTGTCTCCTGTGGTGGGTACATGGCTACTCCCTGATTTTGCCTACTCTGTCTCTGTCTCTGTCTCTGTCTCTGTCTCTCTGTCTCTCTGTCTCTGTCTCTCTCTCTCTCTGTCTCTGTCTCTCTCTCTCTCTCTCTCTCTCTCTCTCTCTATATATATATATATATATATATATATATATATCAGCCTGGCTATATTCTGTTATATTGGCAGAAAGCAGCTTCTTTATTAATGGCAATAAAACATTCATAGCGTACAGAGGGAATCCCATATCATTAGTATGTATGACTCTTATTTTTATGGCTCTGTTAATTTTAATTTAAAATAGAGAACCAAAGAAATTCAAAGAAAGTAGAGAGAAAGATATGTTTAGATCCTTTTGACATTTTTGTAGATTTTTTTTAAGGCAGTCTCTCGTAGCCAGGTTAGCTTCAACTTGCTTCTATAGCCAACCTTGAACTTCTAATCCTCCTGCCTCCACCTCCAGCATGTTGGGGTTACAGGGATGTACCAACGTGCCTACATCATGAAAAGCTGTGAACTAAACCTAGGATTTTGTACATGCTGCTAACTGAGCTACGCCCGCAGCCTGCCTTTGATTTTTGTTTTGTGCTGGTTTGTTTTTTATTTTCCCTGTGTCACTCTAAGTAGGTCACTCTAAGGAGAGAGAGCAAGAGCTGGGTAAGCTCACTGTCACCGATGCGGGATTCTCCAGTCAGACTCTGAGGACAATAATGTCAACTGGGTGCTACAGGATCTTCTGCTGGCTCCCTGGAGTTGGTCTTGGGTAAACTTGTAAATTTTTTCTGGGTGTCATCTTACTTTATTTTTCTGTTGCTGGGTAAAGTATTGCAACCAAAGCAACTTCAGGGAGAGGGATTCATTTCAGCTCATAGTTCAAGGAACAGTTTGTCATGATGGAGAAGTCACCATGGCAGGAGCTTGACTGAGCTGGTCACATTGCATCCACTGTAAGGAAGCAGAGAGAGAGAGAGAGAGAGAGAGAGAGAGAGAGAGAGAGAGAGAGAGAGAGAGAGAGAGAGAGAGAGAGAGACCAGTTCATCCTTTGTTCCTTTTCTCTGCTGAATGAAGTCTAGAATCTTCTGCCCAAGGAATGGTGTCACCCATGGTGGGCATGTCTTTTTGCCTTAGTTGAAGCAATCAAGAGAATCTCCTACAAGAAAGCTAAATGTTCATCTTCCAAGTAATTCTTGGTTCTTTTGACATGAAAATTAATACTAACAATTACTGGTATGTACTTAGGTAAAAATCATTAGACTTCAAAATTATATTTTGTCCTTGCTCACCTCATTTTCCTAACTCTTATCTCTATTGTTCAGTTCTGGAAAGCATGCCACTGTAGGCCAGCAGGAGCTCTGTCCTGCTGCCCATTTGATGATCATTCACACTTGGCCTTAACATAGATCACATCCTATTGGTGTTTGGGTCTGAAGTGGTTTTTATAATTATAATTATAATTCCCCTTGCAAAAAAGTCACACAATGTAACAAGAGTTCCTTGGAAGGAAATACATGAAATTCCCTTTCTTTTTAAAGATAACCACTTTTCTCCTTCTCATTCTCTTTCTTTTCCTTTCTTCTTTCACCTTCTTTCCCATATACATACACACACACACACACACACACACACACACACACACACATATATATATATATACTCACACATGTGTGTATAATATATATATACATAATGTGCTTATATAATGTATATCAGAAGCTTGAGAAAATGACTTTTAAAAAATAGTGTTACATCTAGATTATATTAACATTGGCAACACTCAGTTTTATCAATGTCCATGACTATCTCCAGATTTGCTGATTCGGCTGCCATTGATAGGGAGGAAGAAGCTCCATCAAACAAGAACTGGGCCACAAGCTAGCACTTAGCTGTAGACCCAAAGTAGATTTTGCCCTGTTAATACTGGCCAGTTGAGAAGGCTGTTTCAGGGAAATGAGAGCAGGGACAGTGCAGACAGATGGTTACTGTGGTGTGTGTGTGTGTGTGTGTGTGTGTGTGTGTGTGAGTGTGTGTGTGTGTGTCTGTGTGTGTGTCTGTGTGTCTGTGTGTCTGTGTGTCTGTATGTCTGTGTGTTACAAACTGGACTAGTCCTCACAATGTGGACAGATGCTAAGCCTCTGAGGTGGGAAAGTAATGCATCCTCTAGCAACCAATCGAGTATAGAAACACGAAACCCAGGGAGCCCATGGGACAGCTAGGAATAACAGCAAGGAACAACAGGTGTGATCTTGCAACTGGCTTTTGCTCCCAGGAGTGCTGTGTTGGCCATAGGGGTAAAATAGCTTTTAAAATCACCATAATTTAATCTTCAGCACTAATGGCATTGGATAGATTAATTACAACAGCACAAACAAAACAAAACCACCAAATATCACCATCTCTGAGTCTTTCACTTTTCAGGGTTGCCTCACCAAATGCCCAGAGACTGCTTGATCGTACAGGATGGAGTCTCACACATATTTTTTTCACATATAACTAGAATGTTGTCAGTGTATTAAATTATGATGCAGTGTAGGGTGATAATGGAGCTGAGGGCCCAGGAGTTTCTTTCCACAAGCTCACATGCCCTAGAGCAGTTCCAGGTGTCTGAGGTGATTGACAGCTGATGTGCCACCGTGAAGTGCAACGGTTTTCCGATTGGGTTCCTTGATGGAATTTGGATATGCTTTAAGGACTTGTCTCCTGTGCTGGAGTTACACATGGGATTAAAACAGAGCAAGATATTCGGAGGGAGGGGGAAACCAAGTTATACTTTCCTATTTCTTATTCCAATAACATTATACTAGATGGCCCTTTCTAAATCCAAATTAAAACAAACAAACAGACCTAATTACATTTTCTTATCACAATAGAAAGAGACAAAATATTTTATAAATTATAAAACTCTGTTAGAAAATGGTTTGCAGAAAAAAATATTCCATCAATGGAGAACCTATAGAAAAGCTAGTCCTGGAGGGTGATGCACAGAGATGCCATGCAAATTCGGAGCCCTGTTACCATCATTCCACCCTGAGGAACATTTTTGGAGAAAGGGCACACTCACTGTGCTCTTAGAAATCCTGGAATACCTGACACACCCTATGAAAGAAAGTGGGGCAGAGAGAAAAAAAACCTATGACCAACGCCCCTGGCTCTGTGTGGCAGAGAGAATATATTCTCATCTCCCCTGACCAGTTCTAAAGGCTCAAGTGTCTACATTTACTTCTCAGGAAGATTGTTATTTAGATTGACTGGGTAAAAATATTATACTGGGTACCATTGCACTTACTGCAACCATATCATAGAACGTGATGGGGGAATGCATTACTGCAATATAAATCTTTTTCCAAAAGCATGTTGGTAGATGTTTTCTATGTACACGCATCTATGCACACATGTATGCATAATATTTTATATAAACCTCCACCGCTCATACAGGCCTTTCTAACCCACACAATAGAAATTGTTCTTTATTTGGGGATATGTGTAAAATATCAAAAAAAGATATTGGCTCTTTTTGTGCCATTCCCCAAACCTGCTACATGATTGAATTTTTCAAATAGGTCAGTCATTCCAAGAATTCCTGTGCATTTCTGGAACAGCCCCTGACATTTTTGAAAGGGGAAATCTATTCAACGTCTTTCGGAGTCTTTATATTAAAGTTTTCTATTACCCACCTTTTGTAGGTTTTCATCTTCTGACTCATTTTGCCAGGAATCTCCCTTACAGCTTTGCTAAGTCTGCCTATTCAGAGGTGATGCAACCCATGTGTTTCTGATTCATTCTCTTCCTTCATCAGAATGTGGCTTTCTACCAGGTACGTGGTCACCAGTGAGCTATGAAAGCTTTTTAAAGGCCTTTATTTTTTTCTCAGAAAGAGGAAACCCTATTTGACCAATAATACAGTTAGTTGTAAAGTCCAAGTACACAAGGACTTATGAAGATATATTGTTTTACTATTTAATTTTAATAACTTGGGCCGCATATATTTGGAAACTCACCCATCACTGTCAGAAAAATGCATTTTACTATTATGATTTTCTTCACAGGCCAAAAGCTCTATTTTTCCCTTACTAGATGCACTTTATCTTCTCATTAGGTTAACTTCTTGAAGCACAATTTACTCCCTAGATATTTGGTTAGAATTATAGAATACAATGGTGAAACACAAGTACCTTTATTATATTTTAATATTTCTGCTTATAAATGCCCCAACTCTTTCTGTGAACTTCTGAGTCAGTAAACCTGAACACATACTCAGAACATACTTGCATGCTACGAAGCAGTAACTCTTTCCAGAACACGCTCTCTCTAAAGATGAGAAGAATACCCTCTTTGTTATAGTACCTGCAATAGTACCTGCACAGCGTAGACTCCTCACATATGTGCCAACCATGGGCAAAACCTTTCATAGTAACATTAAGGAGCATAGTTGTAGCAAAGAACCTTCCATTTGAAACCACAGAGGGCTGCCAGTTGAGCAAGAAAAAAAAATGTGTCAACAAGACGCAAAAAAAAAAGCCATGTTTTTTTTCAACTCCCTATGGATTAAGGGCACATGGCTGAGGATGGAGGGGGCTGGGAATGTGCTTGCTCAGCTGTTCCAGCTGAAGGGTTGGAGCACAGAGCTCACCGCAGGCCTTCAGAGGAACTTCCATTCAAGCATAATCATTGCGTTTCAGAAACAACCATACTTTAGCCCATGTACGTGGCACTTTGGAGGTAGGTAAATGTGTCCATGCATGTATTTTTGTACAACATGTAGAAATAAAAGCTAAAGGCAAATATGTTTGTTCAGTCATGTAACTGTAATTTATATATATAGCATATAAAATGTGTTATTTGATTTCATATACACCTACATTAGTTATAAAGGAGAACGATGAAGGTAATGTCATTGTGGTTCATATATTCCTTTTATCATGTCCTTGACCCCAAGAATATACTTTCCTGTGGATTCTCAGGAAGCTGGCAGCGACCTCAGATGTCCGAGGCTTGTTCTCACTCCTGACTGCATGCTGATTGTCAAAGACTAAAGCATGAAACACCCCGGAGACAACAAGGAAAACTAAACCTTACCTAATCGACATAGTCAAGTTTCTAGAATCGTGGATGGATAAAGAAACTAGTTTGAGGGTGGCATTCTCCACCAATGCTTTTCGTGGGATTATTTATTTAAGCTGCAAAGACTGAAATAGAGACCAAGATGGGATGGAAGCAGCGACTTTTTCCCACATACTATGCATTCCTTACTGCAAAACCAAACTCATCCATCAGAATGTCAGCCTCCCAGCGTCCCCCCCTTCACTCCACCCAACCCCATCCCCCGCCCCTCGGGACCAGCATTCGCCTTCATAGAAAACCGCTGCTCTATCACACGGATACGGGAAGAACATTTTCTATTCTGAACGTGAGATGGAGAGTGTAACTGTGAAGTGGGGACCCCGTGAAAGGCAAGAACCAGGATAATTTGCCATGGGGGAAACACTCCACATTCCAAACAACCGAGGAATTTAAACCGCTATTAATCTTTCAGCTCCAAGCAGGTTGGTACGGTCCCAGCAGCTGTCGCCCTGACATGTAGGCCGTTGTCATCACCCACCCATGCAGAATTGTCATAGTGAAGGTAAATGATGACACAGTCACCAAGGAGGCAGAGAGTGGGAGTGGGCAGGGAGCACACAACATGATTTGGGAGAGAATTGCAAATAAAAATAAAACATTAAAAAAATCTTAAATAAATCTTATTTTAGAATTTTGACAAAAAATCACAACAGTTTCCAGAGAGATTGTCTTGTGTCCCAGCTGCATCATCCCCCGGCCTTTTGCTTCCATGGGACAATTTAACGTAGTCCCTATGCCACACTCAGGATCACAGCGCAGTATCCCCGCGGCTCCATCTCCACAGATGCTTCATTCAAACCTAGAAGCGATTTCTAAAATAGAACCAATTTAGAAGCTACCGACTTTCTTTGACGACCCTGTAGTTGCTTCAAAGTCATACTAATGGCAGAATTTGCCAGGCAAAGGAGAAAAGGTCCCCTGCCTTTGCTTCTCATCGGCCGTGTGTCTCACGCCGTGCATGATGGGAGGTCTGGGCCAGCACACGACGATCAATCGACCATCCTCCTTGAGGAAGCAGAGCCTTGCAGGGAAAGCAAGGATAGAAAGAAACGAAGATGGTTGAGCGGTGAGGGAATCAAGGATGTGGTTACGGTTTGGTATGTCTGGTGCTGACAGGTGAGGTGAATTTAAAACCCAGATGGGAGGTAAGCTCTGTTGCCAGTGTTCCGAGTTCAGAGGCAGAGTGGAGTCGTACAGTCCAGCCAGTTGCAATAAATGGTAGTGACTGGGGACATTGAAGATAATCAAAATGAATTAGTAGAAAGAAACGTGTGCAATCGGCTCATGGCTGTACGTGAGATCCTAGGATGGGGTCCACACAGCTGATCAGTCCCAGACTATACCCCTAAATGTGCCGCATGGAGCAAGAATCGGCAAAAAGAGTAACTAAAAACAAAAACAAAAAAGTCTTCCGAGCAGAAGCAAGACAGAGTACAAGTTAAACAAACAAATCACTCAGTGCAGAAAATTGAAGTCAGTATCAAAACCATGTAGACAGCCAGTGAGTGGTGCAGCTGGTTTTAAAGGTACGTGCACGTGCCGTGCGAGCCAGATCACTGTCACTGTGTGTGTGATCTAAGTCCCGTTCCCAGGACCCAGGGAAAAGTGGAAGGAGATAACGAACCCCATAAATTGCCCTCTGACCTTGACATTCACATCACCCATACCTTACCATGCACGCTCATGCACAGTAATAATAAATTTAAATTTTAATGCAGTAATTATTAGAGAGGAGACAGAATGTGAACACAGCAAATTAAGAAATCTCAATTCCCTGTGACTCTGTGGAATAGTGTGGGGTCAACACTATTCCATATGCATGGATGGAATCTGTTGGGGACGGAAAGAATGGGGTTGAGGGTACTCTGTCAGTAGGGACAGTGACGGTGGCTTTAGATAAACAGCTCTTTGACTTGTGGTAAACAAAGTTAGTGGAGGTATGATAGAAACAGAGTAACTGGTAAAGGAATTGAATTCGTATCTGTTGTATATAAAAAATACTCAAAGGCTAAGGTTTTGGGGTGTCTAATGGAGTTGTCGGGAGCATAATAAATAGTTCAGTCATGTCAACAAGCGCAAAGTGAAGCGTGCGATGGGTGCAACTCTTCATATCTGTGATGCAAGCAAAGAAAACATGGAAACGACCTGGGATGAAATCTTCAGATAAGAACATAGAGATTAAACATTAAACCGGCAGGCAGGGCGTCCACACCTGTGTTCTTCCCAGCTCCCCCTCTTCTAACCAAAGGAATAAGATCCACTGAGTTCTCATACTTTCTAGGATGTGTTAAATAATCCTCCACACTTATGCTTGTTACGTTTTTAAGGGTGATCCAAAGTCAACATTCCAACAGAAAAGTATTTCTGAAAGAACTATAGAAATGCCTTGAACTAAAAGTCCACCAATGCACACAGGAATCTGCATATCTACTTCAGGAGATGCCGGCTGAGGATTCAAACTCATAACCAGAATTGCTTCGATCCGAAGTCATGCCTAGATGCTGGAAGGTAAAAGTTCTTTGACTATTTTCTGATTCTCTAAATTAGAAATGAAAGTTGGGTCGTTCACGGTATTATTTACACAACACGGGAATATTACTCCTATGCCCCCCCTCAATTATCTGGATGAAAATATCTCTTGACTCTCCCTGTGTTACACATGTACTCTCAGTGGGATTTTAGAAAAATTCCACTGTCAGAGAAGGTGCCATGTCCCAGGTGTGCTGATAGCTCCCAGTACCTGCACAGATACTGGACTTTCTGGTTTGGGTGAGAGAAAGCTGTACCCATGGATCCTATGTCACAATAACTTTTTACTCATTCCTCCATAGGAGAATTTCCAAGGTTGTTCCTTCCCACTAGCTTGGTACATGTTGCTCTCCTGTCCCCATGGTTACCAAATCAGGGAGGGGGGAAAATAAAAGCAATCGGCTTTAAATTCTTTCCACCTTGCTGCAGAATGCTAAACACAAAATAAATTTTCACGGAGCATTGTCACCTACATGCGTTCAGGGCTGCATTGTTTAAATAATCTGATAGAACTGGCCAGCAGGGGCCACCCAGAAAATGGTGTCAGAAAAATTAGAAAACAAAAGCACAAGACGGGAAGACGGAGTGAACAGCTTTTCGAGCTGGGTTTTTTGACTCTGTCAATTATCTGGAAGGAGCCTATTAACTCCCAGCAGAGGGGCTGTCTTTAGCTTTGCTAATTAACAATATTAAAATCCAAGCAGTTATTCCCTCTAGATTCTAAAACTCATTGGTCCTAACACCTTCTTTCCCCTCAAAGGAAATAAAGACAAACAGAACACAGGGGGATAGGACCGGAGATGGGTGTTTCCAGCCAACCCCTTCACTGTTGCTGCCCATAAGCAAAAACACAAGGAGAAACAACAGAGCATGGAGCTCTACGGCATCCTCACTTCGAGCAAGACTCTAAGGAAGGTTTAAAGTTCCGCGCTTGTAGACCCTGGCTGGCTGTGTGGTGGAGAAGCTAAGCACCCCAAGTCTGCCTTTCTTTATAACCTGGTTTCCTCTCCAGGGACCGTGCAAGGGAACAAAGGAAAAGTTAGAAGGAGGAGGAATAGAAAACTGCTTGGAAACACCCGTGTCACTTAATAGAAGCTGACCCGGAAGGAGTCAAAAGAGCAGGATTTGAGCAGGTGGCACTAGACAGAAGCTCATGTGAGAACACAAAATGACCCATGGTAGTGCTTAAACCATGATGTTAGAATTAGCATTATAGGGAGAATATAGACAGCAAGTCCGAAACTTCTGGAAGATAAAAATGTGGGATTCTCTGGGGGACTTGCCATGCTTGTTTAGTTGGAATACATTTCCATCTGTAGACAGTTTAAAGGCATTAGAGATATTTAATGTAATGGCTGGTCTTGCTAAAACGCAATCCTGACCCTGCTGAAACTTCAAATATCATATAGAAAGTACAAAGAAGGGATTTAAAAGCAAGCATGTCTGTGTCTCCCAAATGTGGTGTGTGATACTCCCATGCTGAGAATATCATTTCTGGACTCTTTGCCAAGTCTGCCCACATCTCGAAGATGCCCCACCCTTCCCGACACCCCCAGATAGCTCTTGTCTTAGGCATTAAGATAAGGCCCTCCAGCATCAATCCTTGTTTACGTTGGAAACATTTCCTAAACAATGTACCCTATTGTGCAACTCCTCTCTACCTCTTGGCATTTAGATAAAGCAAAGCAGCCTGAGATGAAGGAGAGGTTCTCCCCAGGACTGCTAACTCCCCAAGAATGCTCCCCACAGCTTACTAGTTCCATCGCCTTTGCAGCCCTACATATGGTCCAGGCAGCGCTGTGATCTGAGGCCATACAATGAAATAAACTGTACCGGAACCGATGCAGGAAAATGGGGCAGGAGGTTTTTCAAGGTAGGCAGCCTTGAGGTTTCAGAAGGACCTTGGAGATGCCAAATTTGGTGTCAGCCCTCAGAGATATAGAACATCCATGCAGCCTGAATATCATTCAACATGCCTTTACTTTTGAGACTGATTCTTGGAGAGTAAAAACATCTAAATGGTATTATATGTAGGATACACACATGCATATTACATGACCAGATGACAGATATAGAGATAAAGATATGTAGTAAGTGTATCCATGCCATCAAAGCATTATGGGGTATATGTTATTGACTTAAAGATGTATTAAGGAAAATGCCTTCATGTGCTCTTAGGAAAAAAGAATGATGAGAAGGGCTAAGAGCTGCTTTCATCCTAGGAGTGTTGGGAGTAGGGGACAGCTAAGTCTGTGAGAAAACCCCATGGTGACTCTGTCCTCTGAGACCAGGTAGAGCTGGCCGTTGCCCATCTGTTCTGCCATGGCTGAAGGTAACTACTCAGAGAGCAGAGACAGAATATGAACTGCCCAGGCTTGCCCAGGCGTGGCATGCTAAACTGGAAGATGGGGACTTCCAGGGTTCTCCAGAAAGCTCAGCTTGTAAGTCAAGAGCTGTGCTTCTTCACCTGTTACCCTAAACAAGGTGGAGCCTAGCCTGAGTGCAGGTCTCTGCCAACTCCACAAGCCTTTCCCCTTCTCATGCTTGCATTGAGCTTTCCGTAAGCCAGTGGTGCGGAAAGACACATCGGCAATCCAGAGGGATGAGTTATTCTCTGGTGTATAGCCAGGGGACAAAGAGATGGTACCAGCAGTGGTCTAGGGCCATCCATGACATCAGACATAAAGTTTCTATTAGTGTTTCTGGGTAATTGTTTTGTCCACCCACAAACAGCTGGAGTCTTGCCCAGTATCTGAGGCTTGGAAGCAGTTGAGGGAAATGAATGGGAATAGGGAGCGGGAAGGAGCAGGTTGCCCTGCAGGGAAAGCATGGGGTTTGAAGGATCGGGAGAGGAACCACAGAAAGTAAAAGCGGCCTGATCAAGGGCACTGAGGGCAAGTAGGGAGAAAGATGCTCTAAAGACTAATTGGCTAGATATGTAATTTTCTCTAATTATGTTGTATGAGAAACTTATGCATATTTATATGTCTCGGAGTCTGCGCATCCCATACAAACATGCAGACACATGTATAGCTCATCCGTTTGTGCATGCACATGATGTTTGAGTATGTAATTTTCTAATTTGGAAATTATTTAATGAAGATCTTTTTTCAAGGTACTTTTATTTGAGCTTCATTTTGTGCCCCTATATGTAAAGTTGAAAGTGAGACTAGGCTTCCAAATATAGCCATGCATCAAGGCAAGCCAGGAGAACTTGAGGAGGCTGTCACTCTTTAGATCTTTAAGGAATTTCTTGTAAAGGATGAATAATAGGCAATATAATTGCTTGCTGAAGGCCTGGGTTATATATTTTAATTATAAGTTTACTCCCATAATGTTTATGAACATGTCCCAACAGGCCTCAAGACAGGTAAGGAGGTGGTTAGTCCTCTAGGAAGAGACTCACAAAGGAAGCAACGTCATTTCAGGCGAAATCCGCTTCGGAGTTCATGTTCCTTCCTTTTATGGTTAAAACAACGGAGGCTTGATTTGCATTTGAAATACGTGCTCAGGTTCAGACCTAGTTGAATCCAACCAGGCTCACACACCTGTGTCGTTATGACGATATGAAGATGCAAAGAAAAGCAAGATTCTCCGACCCAGCCAGGCCAGCATTGTATAGCTATGCCTGCCAAGTGTAGGACAGGGAGTTTTACTTCAAGTCCATGAAATGCAATATTTCAGTTTTTTTGTATTGCTGGTGACTTTAGCCTTAAGCTATCCACATAATTATCTCAACTCTGTGCTTTTTTCAAAAACCATGTAGATACCCACGAGAACTTATGTACACACACACATACGTACATGCATACACACAGAGAGTTGGTAATTTCATATTCAGTATTATAATAAACAGTTCCAATCTTAGTTTCAAGATGGAAACTATTACAGGAGGATGCTAACACAGCATAAGGAGGGAAAAAATCAATTCTTAAGCCATAAATCAAGTATGCACCATGGAACCTATGAGCTTTAAAACAATGATTCCCACCTCAATAAAATCCGTGACACTTGAAAATTATAAGCTATAGATCATAGTCCTCCATCCATGCCCCAAAGAGAAGACTCACCTGTTGTCAATATCCCAGGGATGCTTTTCTCCACAGACCTCTGTATCTTTTCGAAAGCAAATGCCTCACTAGCTCGAACAATTCAGGGTCCCAGCTTTTGAGTACTGGCTCCTCTTTTAAAACTGGCACAGACCTAGGGAGGATGTTTTAAATTATTGTTTGCACATGAGCTCTGCCTCATAACTTGAGCACCTAAGTTTGTTTTCGTGTATTGGGTTCGTTGCCATGAGCATGCTAATCTCCATATAATGAGCACAACCGTTCAGGTGGCCTTGCTACAGGAAGAGACTGAATAAGGATTTGGGCAGAACAAGACCAAGATTTCTAAGACACAGGTTTTGTCTCGGCTCAGTCATGCTACATGGTCACTTCATTCTCACTCCTGAGGAATTTTTTGCAGCTAGGATCTTTTGTTGACAATCGTCCCAGCATATTTCACAAAGGAGTAAGGACTAAAGAGGTAAGTAAATCTCAGCATCTGGAAGCGAAGGGTTCTGTATTATCCTCGGGTCATTTGAAGAGTTAGGCTCAGTTCTGTTTCCTCTTTTGCAAAACCCGATAAATAACCTGTTTCTAGTTGCAGAACCTGGCTTTTGGTGTCAGTATAAGCATTTCCCAAGAAAGGGCCGTGTATAACAACTTGCATAGTTATACTGCAATTTCGGAACCATCTTTCTGCCGTGATAAAGTGTTGTACATGTGAGCTGAAAGTCATCTGCTTTAAGGCACGAGAGAAATCAAGATCTGAAAAGAGCAAGGTGAGCCACTCCCACATGCTAAGCATGCTGTGACAGTTGTGAACCAAACAAGTGGCCATTCATGTCTCAGAATGGTTTGATAAAAATGTGAAGTGCCAGGAGAGACATGTAGGCATTGGGTTTGAGCATGGAACATGGCCACAGATGGACTTTCTTCTAGCTAGTCTCACACCTGCCCCTTCCTAAAGAAAGAAAGGAGAAACTAAATATAGAAGCTGTGGTTTCATTGGAGCAGAAGCTAGAGAGACAAGGATAAAAGTCCAGTTTGAATAGAGATAGTGAGTGCACCTCTGAGATAGAACACCAGGTCACTGGAGTCACCACAAGTACAAGGCTAGAGCATCCTCAGTCACACAGTGAACACCAAATACTTGGGACCCATCTGATGCGATGCATGATGGGAAAGTCACTGCGTCCACAGTGTACCATATGTCTGGGTGATTCTGGTAATGTGTTAAGGTATTAATTGTGGGACAATATCACTGAAATGTACAGAAGAATGATTTGCCATACAAAATAAAACAGAAACTAATGAATGCAAAACAGGTATCTTCTCATTTGCTCTAAATAAATGGACTGAATCCCTGAATGTAGAAGATAGAATATCACTTACAAAAAGTCGCTTAGAACGGTGGCAATTCTGAGAAAGGCAATGATTTCAGAGAAACACAGAGAAGGTTTGCAATCTTTTGTGGTTTGTCCACAACACACTTCAGAGTTATTCAGAATTAACTTCATGGAAAGGAACATATTTGAGAGAGATCATTCTATTGTATTAACCCTACTGGTAATAATAATGGGTCCCTGTACCTGATCAGATGAACGTTAACATTACTTCTGTAGTATAATCTTTCAGATAAGAACCTTCCAGATATTGATACAACCATTAAATAGACTACTTGCAAGGTAAAGCAAACCCTTTCAACTTTGGTGTCCGGTAACCTGTGTCTTTCCTCGCATTTCCTTCCTTACGCCTTAACTTAGTGTAAATTATGCCTTAAAACATGCTTCCTAAATTCCAAGACAGCTCATACAGTCCGAGAACAAATTGCTCAATCACACGGCCATTTAACAGCCAGTCACAGCCCCTGGAAGCCCAATTTTTTCATCTGTAAAATTGGAAGGCAGGATTGATTGATCTTGGAAATCTTTTCCAGGCTCACAGCTCTGGTTCTAACAGCAAAAGACACATAGAGAAAGCTTCAGCTGAAGTTGGACAGGAAGCTGGTGTTTGTAATGTCACACAGGGAGATTAGCCCAGCAATTTCATTAATGGGAGTCATATGGCGAAATCCCTCAGAGCTATTCAGAAACAAATCTCTGATTGCTTAGACCTGCAGGTAGAGCCAATTTCCTTGAGTTTTTTTTTCCCCACTAGAAAATTCAAGGTATTCTGAGACTATGCAGGATGTTTGTTGGAATGGAGAATATGGGCAAGACATATGGAGGAGAAATTCGTGCTTTCCTGGTGAATGAGAAAAGCTTGAGCTGAGTAGGTGGCTGAGTAAAGGCTGGGTCCACAAAACCTGGCTCTGTATTGGCACTGACAAGCATTTTAAGCCCCAAGGTTTCTCAGGAGCTGCAGAACAGCTTGCCGTTGCCGATTGTACTCAGTGCCCTAAAAAACGAAAGGGGTGTCGGGACCCAGTAACCCTCTGTGTGCCTCTTTGTCTTTCCAGCTGGTTGACTGTTGACTAATGCTGAACTCAAATGCCAGTCAGTGGAGAGGACGAGCTGGGGAGGTTGGGAAGATGCGCTCTGCTGCGGGTTTTCTTCCTTCTTTGGTTAAAAGTGGTGGGTTGGATGGAGTTGCTGGGCAAAATGTTGAAAGGAGACATTAATTTTCATAATCACATGAAGTGCATAAATTATCCATGAGAAGCCAAGTATAATATTTTCTAGAAAGTTACTGGGCGGCTCACATTTCTGTGAAATGAAGAGCTTCAATTAATAAAAAATAGAAATAAAAACATTAGACGAGATCGTTAAAGACAAAAGAAATTAACTTCTAAAGTTTCCAAGTCAGCTCTTCAACTGTTCTTTAAAACAAATACTTGGTAAGATGAATAGGTTCAGAAGAATTTAAATACCATATATGACATCAGCTAAGTACCTACTAAGCATGCTTCTCTGATACTGTATTGATGTCTAATTAGAACTCAAGTCAAATTGATGTGTTTAGATAAAGTAAGAATCCAGAGAAACAGCAAAACTCGCTCCAGATTTGTAAGATCTTTTCCCATAACGTTTATGTCCCAGGATGCATTTGGTTATAACCTCTTTCTTTAGAGGCCCACCCGTTCCTCGTAGCAGGTGCCTTTGCGGTCCTCAGTTGGGATACTTGTAAATTTAAACGAGTCTCAGAGAAGTAACTAAATGTGGGGAAATTCTTGCATCAGCTGCAATAAAAGATAAACAAAACGTGACAGAATTAGTGAAAAGACTAATGGCCAAATGGGAAGAGAATAATAATTGAAAGATATGAATAAAAGTACAGACGACTAGTAAGCATCTGAAAAGAAGAGATATTTGTCAGAAAAGGCTAAATTTAAAACCAAAACCCAAAACAATCCTGATTGCCCAGCTGCCCTTCTAGGGTCTCTTTCAACACTACTCTGGCTTGAGGATCCCATTTACTAGACTAGAGAGCTTGCCTCTCTCTCTCTCTCTCTCTCTCTCTCTCTCTCTCTCTCTCTCTCTCTCTCTCTCTCTCTCAGTTTGTTTCTGCACTTTGCCAAGAAACTTCCTCTCAAATTTCCTAGAAAGTTTGCTGGCAATGTTGGAGCCTTAAAAACAATTTTGTTCTAAAACCATATGTAACTCTTGGGTTCTTAAATGCCCCCCAAAGACTCAGGTGCTGAAAGCCTTTGATGCGGTCAGGAGGTGGGGACATTTAAAACAGGATACTCAAACTGCAGGTTGCAACCCTTTGGGGTCAAACAACCCTTTTATGTGGTCACACCTCAAACATCAGAAAACACAGATATCTACATTACATTTCATCAGAGTAGCAAAATTACAGTGATGGAGTAGCAATGGACATAATTTTAAGGTTGGGGGCTCCACACCATGAGGAACTGTATTAAAGGGTCACAGCATTGGGAAGGTGGAGAACCATCTGCTCTGAAATGTGTAGGCTAATTGGAGGAAGTTAAGTACCAAGAGGGCACCTTTCAAGGGGATAATGGGCTCCTAACCCCTTCTTGTCTTTGTGGGGAGTGGGGTGTGTATGGAGGTGTCTTCTTTTTTGCCACAGGCTACAAAGCAGCAGAGCCAGCTGACCATGAACTAAAGGTTTCAAAATAGTGAGCCAAAATAAACCAAAAATGAAGACATTGTTCATCTCCGACATTTCTGTAGCAGCGGTAGACGGCACCATGGTGCCGATGGTCTGACTGGGTTATAATCCATGTCCTGGTTTTGAAGGTATTGAACTTTGGGGTTTTGTTTGATTGTTTGTGTGTGTGTGTGTGTGTGTGTTTGTGTGTGTGTTGGGATTTTATTTCTTCTAGTATCCAGATTGCTGTTTCCACATCTTCTCTGTAAATTTTACATGCTTTGCTTCTATTAAACATCCTGATATTTCCAAAAAGCATCATTCGGCTATGTGTTACTGAGGTCGCAATTTGAAGGCTCATATCTTCCCTGCAAAGTCATTGCTGGGGTTTTTTTGTGGATTTTTTTGTTTTGCTTTGTTTGGGTTTTTTGTCTGTATGTTTTTTAAGATGTGGTCCTGTTTGACCTCGATTCTTTCTTGCTAAATTTCATTACTTGGATTATGCACGTGCTCAATTGATTATTATCGTTCACATATTTCCTTTTACACAGAGTGTTATGACTCTAATTCCTAAAAGATGTTATCTTCTTTTTCTTCTGCACATTTTATTTGTTTAAACAATGTTTTTTCAATTGCAGGAGCTCTTTATTCGTCTTTGTCCAGATCCTTTAGTGTGGCTTTCATGAGTTAAGATCCCTTCGACTTGGAGAATGCCGGTGCAGATTTGTAGTCTCCTTATCACCAACTTCCTCAATCACCTTGCTTTTCTTTAGACTTACATGTTTTATCTACTTTTCTTCTCTGTCACACTGTAAGTTTCCCACAACTGCTTTTTCATTGTAATTGCTTTATCATATTTATGGGGAAGGCAGCGTAATGTCCACGACAGCTCTGGTAGAGGAGTTTTCTATCCATAATCTTTCTGCAGAGAACCGGCAGGAAATGGGCGGTACTGCTTTGGTGCTCCTAAGAGGCAGAGTCCAGAGGCTTTCTCTGTGTGGAATGACAGCTCCCATAGCTCTGAGCTAACTTCCCCTGAGTGGCTTCAGTTTCTTTAGGAGGACTTCTCAGATGCTGGGGTTGTGGTAGTCATGCTTGGGTGTTGGGTAGAAGTTTGGTGCTGGGCATCTTGTTAGTGGAGATGAACTGAACTGTGAATTTTTAGTCATCATCCCACATGTCTCCTTTCTGTCCATCACGGCCTGGTACCTCTTCATCTTAATCTTCTTCAGGAACGATAAGCTCCAGCCAGGGCTATACATGAACTTACAGCAGAGTTTTCTAGTGACCAACTTTATCATCTATTAATACACCATCTATCCATGTATGTCTTCCAAATGAGTATTTAAGTCACTAGTATGTAAAAGTCTATCCCTTTTCCTTGTAGAATTTTTTCTTCTTCCTTCTCGCTTATTTCTAGTGGTATTTCATGTGAAAATGGTATAGTGGGAGTAGAAGAAACAGGCATATAATCCACTCCCTGGAATTAAAAGACACAAATAAGGTTCTAAAAACAATTTCTCATCACCAGTTCAGCAACACATCTTCAGACATATGATCTACTTGTAAATCACCATGCTATGTACTTTAATAATCTTGACCTCTTTGCCTTGACTTCATGGCATACAAAAGATTATCCCTATAAATGTCAAAAAATAAGATGCAGTAAGATTGGCTTCCTAAAAAACCAAAAACAAACAAACAAACAAACATTATGTTTATCTGGGAGTGAGCATTTGTGAGCCATGGCACGAATGTTTAGGTCAGTGGACAACCATATTGGTCTGGGTCACTGAACTCCACTCATCAGGTTTGGTGGAAAGTGTGTCTGCCTGAGGAGCCATCTCATTGGTCCAAGACTGACTTCCTCAAGGGTAAAGCCCTAGTCAGAACTCACAGCGCTGTGATTTCATGATTAGCGTACACAGCGAACAACACAAACACGCGAAGAGGTCATCGTCTTAAAGATATGCTTCAATCACAGGCAATGTCTAAGAGGTTTGATGGTATCGTATAAAGAGCTCTTGGCTGGACGAGGAGTGGGGCTCAGAACCTAGGCTTATTTCTCCTAATTAGGCAGACCTCCTTCATCTGTAAAGGAAAGGTGTTGGATGCAGTTGATGTGTTGCCAAATGCTATTGTTGGAGACGTAATGGATTTTATTGTAGAAGTGTGTTCTGAGCATCCTGCTTGGGTTTAAGTACACAAAGCCCTGCCCGTCATGGGATGGGCTTCATCAACAATTTTCTCGGGGCATCAAATTAAATCTAATGACATTTAATGGTGAGGACTCTTGCCTAATTGGAATAGTCATGCCCACTTAGCTGAGATGCCTCTAGGTATCTATGTGGTACATCTCTAGAACATGAGGTAACCGGAGACTACGGAGGTTTTGCGTATCTCCAGATAATTTTTCTAGTGTCAGTTCAGCAGAGAAAACAGAACAAGTAAACTCTTCTTTAGGAAAATGATCTCCCCTAGGTCAGAGGAATCAATCTTCCTGGGAAGGCTCCTCTGTGCTTCTTTAGTAAAGATCAATTAGTAAGTGGTGACCTTCCACAGGGAAAGTCATTCATCCATCAGCTCTTCCAGTGTGTGGCCCCCACAGCATATCACAACAGACAGAGTTCTGTGTTGTCTGCTTTAGAAGATTCAAAGCATAAGCCACACAGAGGAAAGAGAAAGGTGCTGAATTTAGAAACACACACACACACACACACACACACACACACACGTGCTCTCGAGCATTGATTGACCGGCTCAAAGCAAAACACAGGGTTATTTTTTTCAAGTCTATGATCTCAGTGGAAGATGACGAATGTAGCCCCTGTCTGCCTTCATCCCTCAATCTTTTCTCTTAGATCGAATGAGGTCTCTGTTTCTTTGATTAATCAGACTGTCACTACCTTGAATTTGTTGTGTTATGAAAAATCTAGACCATTCTCACTGTAGTTTATTCAATCACTCTCACTTGGTCTCTATGAAACATTCCCCTTATTAGTTGCATTTGGTAAAAATTTTAATGCACAACTTTATTAAGAGCTGAATGAAAGTATACATACTTTCCTCATATTTAAAAATATTATCACTATGAAGTAAGACTTGAATCCTTTCAGGAGGAGATGTTGGCTTTATCTGATATGTCTTCACAACCTAGATGATTGAACCTGTTCTAGAAACAGCCTGTTTCCTGAGTGCTCTAATGCTCTATACATACAGTTTGTTCTTAAACCAACTAATCCTGAGCGACGTTTCCCAGGTAATCACTGCAGCTGCTAAAAGCAGACTCATACAGCTTAATTTATTTTTCTAGAAGGGGTGGAGGCTTGTAGATAATTCATCTGACAAAGTTAAAGGTATGAGTTTAATTATTGCTCTTCAGTAGTTAGTGTGACATTGGTGCCCAGTGACACCACTGGTGGTTCTTCCACCCAAAGCAGGAATGCTCCATGCCCTTGATTTAACCCCTTCTGAACCAGGCACCCAACTATATACACTATTATTGTCCCAAGCATTTTACCACCCACCGTTAAGGTAGAGTCACTTTTCTGAGCTCTCACTGAGGACCTTGAGTTAGGGCAAGAGACCAAGGAGCAAGCTAACATGCTGCTGTCAGGTGTCCTTTGGTTGAGCAAGAGACTCCAAAGGCACATTAGCTCGGACAAGCTGCTCCTAAGCAGTGCAGGCCTTTCCTTTGGCTTCCTCCAGTCTCTGTGTCTGCCCTTCAGTGACAGCTGACTGGTACCTGCCCCCTGCCAAGCAGCACTTCCTCTTTAGACAGGATGAAAAAGCTATCAGTATGTATGCTTCAAACTCTCTATGATTTTGCCTTCCAGATTTTAACGGCTGAGAATGTCTTCCATTAGCATAAAATGTTCCAAGAGCCACTAGAATGTTGTCTGTGGCTCGGAAAGTGGAGCTGTATTATCATTTTCTTATTTGGCACTCTGTCCCCAGAAATCGCTTGGTAAAGGGCGCTTGCTGATTAGTTAACTGCTGTGAATACATTTCATACAGTAGCTTGTACATGGTTGTATCTCTATATCCCTATCCTAGTCTACCTGGCCGTAGTTAAATATGCCAACAATACTTACCACGTCACCTGCTTTTCTAAGCGAGATCATCTTCAGAGTTGATTTCTTTGAAATTCAGATAGACTGCATCCGTGGATAACGTCAGAAGTGTGCTCCTGTTCGACGGCCAAGAGACTCTTAGTTACAGACTCCAGTAACACTTTGAACCAGTTCTTGAGGAGGATGTTAAAGCTGATCCTAGGCTCTAACGAATCTGCACAGGAGACTAGTGAACCAAGGAGAGCGAAGTGAGGTCGGTGGTTGCGGTTGCGTACGCGTCTGGCTGCTAATTAGTCTGGGCTTTTCTAGACCTCTGTTCTGTGATCTTTGTAGTAGGGGCCCTGACCTGTGTCTCACTGACCCTATGTTGTGGTGTTAATGCTCTCACCCCACATAGTGCTTATGAAGGCTACAGTGATCTTATGAACCCCAAACTGTAATATAATAAGATAATATGCTACTTCATAAAATGTTTGGCAAAATGGAATAAATGCATGCGAGTGTCTTAGTGAGGGTCTCTATTGCTGTGAAGGGACACCAGGACCACAGCACCTCTTAGAAAGGGAAGCGTTTAATTGGATCTGGTTTGCAGTTTCACAGCTTTCGTCCATTATCATTAAGGTGGGAAGCAAGGCAGCATGCAGGAAAAGGTGGTGCTGAAGAGAGGCCGAGAGCTTTACATCTGTATCCTCAGACAGCCGGAAGAAAGAGTGATGAGACCTCATACCCCACCCCTGGTGACATGGTTCCTCCAGCAAGGTCACACCTCCTAAAAGTGGCACTACCTATGAGCTTATGGGGGCCAGTTTCATCCAAGCCACCACTGAAAATCTACTGCTTTAAACTCCCTGGCCAAGAGTAGATGCTCGCGGTGGTAAGGCAAGCCTGAGATGGGAAGACTATATGGGTTTGAGTCAAGGCTAGGCTAGATAAAGTTTTTTAAGCTAGTCTTGGCTGCAATAAAATGCTGTCTCAGAAACAAAACACAATAAGACAAAACATGGAAAACATAGCAAAAATTTACAAAAATCAAATCACTTTTTTTAACAAAATGAATTAAAGTGATTGAATTGCTGCTACTGAATCTACACATTTATTTTGTTCTATGGATGGATTTTCACTCCCCTCAAATTTTAATGCCAAAACTCTTAACTCCCAATGTGATTACATCGGAGGAAGGGTCTTTAGGAAGTAATAGAGGTTAAATGAGGTTCAAAATCCAAGGCATCTTCCAGATGGTACAGGTGCCTTCTCGGAACAGTGATATCCCCTTCTGCACATGCACAGAGAAAGTTGGCATTAGCACCCCGTTATTGGGTGACAACAATGGCCACTGTTATTGGGTGGCAACCTGAAAGCCACCAGGAGAGACTCTTCCAGAAACTGAAATGCTCCAGAGTTAATCTTCAACTTTCAAGCCCTCAGAACAGGGAAAAAAATCTCTTGTTTAAACCACAGAGTCTGCAATATTTTGTTATGGCCCTCTGAGCTGATAAAGGTACTTTATATACACAATAAAAGTACTAGAAAAGAATTGTATTGTGCTGTTAAATCCATGGCCGTCTTCAGAATAGCTCTATTGCACTGAAAGAGTTGGCTGTTGAAAACGTGAGTCATATGAACATCAAATTACCCTATGTGGTGTAGTAGGGAAGGTCTGATCCCAGTACATTTAGGATTATCATGAGTTCACATAAGAATGACTTTTGGGGTAATGTATACCACATGTGTAGTTTTGAGCTAAACGATGGCAAGTTCTGTGCATTTGCCTGCAAGAGAAATCTTAAGTCTCCTTTTGTGCAGGATAGAGAAAGACACAAATGTTCCCTCCAGGAAGGAGAGCATGGACAGGGCAGCAAGGGTCACTCAGAACTTTCTTTGCCGTGCAGTTGTTCTGCTTGTCCCTTGTGAGTTAACACTAGAGCAAAGAAAAACATTAGGGAATCAGAGGGGAGCATGAACCTTCTAGTTATGGCACAAAGAGGCTATATTGTCATGCACAAACTCAAGGAAGTGGGAGGTTCTGGGGCTTTCCCACAGTGCTCCTTCACAGGAAATACAGAGAAAGCAAAAATCTGAAACCAAGTCTGCCAACTTCCATTGTTCAAGCCCTTACACACTCCAGTATACACAGATACTTTTATGTGGAGCCACTGAGCCTAAAATGTATGCTACAGATTCCAAAGTATCCAACATATGACTCAATGGGAGCCCACCTAAATATTCGCTGCTCTTTCAAAACAAAAAGTATTCTAATCAGCCAGCGATTACAGAGTCATCGTCTTTCTTCCTTGTAAATATGTGGGATGTGGACAAGTCAGATGGTCCCCACAGCCCTTCAAAAGCAGTGAGCAAGCTGATTTGCTTTCTTTGGTTGGTTCTTACTTTGTTATCTCTTACAGAGGTGCATTCTTGAGAGCAGAATAATGATTTGCTGGTGTGCCCTTTGTCAGAAACATTTGTAAACACTCTTCCATAATGGAAAAGAATCAACCTTGAAATGAACTGAAATATATTGATTTTTCTCAACTGAAAGCACTGGTCTAAAAAGGAATTTCATTTCACTTTCAGCTATCAAAAAGTCTGTATTGTTTTATTTATAAAAGAGAGTGTTCTGGGGAGGAGATAAATAACAGTATAAAGAAACCTCTGAACTTCTAGGGCCATTAAAATGGTTCTTTGAAGTAACGTGGTGCAGACTTTAATGTTACTTGGACATGTTTTTCATTTATAAACAAACCAGCAACCCTCCCATAGGTAATGATCTTAATTAATTATAGCTTTGCATAGGTTGCAGTATTCAGGTAAACCAACAATAGGCTATTCTGCCAAATATATCACCAATCAACCAGTTAACATTTTGCTAGGTTTTATCAAAGATTCCATTTGTTAATGACAAGGAGTGGCATGCTCTCCCACGCCTTCTGTGAACATATTTCAGCCCATTACGATGAGTACATCATTAAATTAAATTCGATCTAATACCATAAGCTCGTAGTTAATATAAGCTAGAAGTGGGAGCACCACAAGTGAGGCTTAGCACCCAGTCTACTTACTGGGGCGATGACGTTGGGTGGCACCATGACAAAGAATATTCAGTTGGCCTCCCATTGTAGCTCCAGCTCCTGGAGGGATTTTCCAAGAGGAATAAGAAACAAGCAAAGGTTACAAGAAAGTAATAATATGTAGCATGGAATTGTAAAATACTTTAACCAGTATGTGGGAAGATATTTTTTTGTCAGAACCATCTGCTCTGCAATAATGACACAGAGACTTATTATTAATTATGAAAGCTCTGCTGATAACTTAGACTTGTTTCTAGCTATCTCTGATAACTTATGTTGGCCTATTTCTATTAATTTACTTTCTGTCTCATGCCTTTATTACCTCATCTCCATATTGCCCATTCCGCTTGCTCTGTGTCTCCTGACATCTCTATCCTTCTTCTTCCGAGCATCCTCTGTGCCTGGAAATCTTGTCTAGCTATTGGTCATCCAGCTCCTTATTAAACCAATCCGAATGACCCATCTTCACAGTGTACAAAAAGATAGTTCTGCAACACCAGTACTCCACCTAACTCTAAATACCACCTTAGACCAAAGAACCTACAAACACCTAATGTGTGCAGACTATAATTAATACTAATATTCTCATTCAGAATTTTTTCTGAATGGGTTGGTAATAATATAACTGCTCTTGCCACAAAAAAAAATATGAATTCTTTGTCTTAGTTACTCTACTGCTGTGAAGAGAAGCCATGACCGAGTGTTTAGCTGGGGCTTGCTTCAGAAGCTCAGTTCCTTATCATCCTAACAGAAAATGTGATCGCATGCAGTCATGATGCTGGAAAAGTAGCTGGGATCAGGATCTTGGTTCACGGACAGCAAGTGGAGAAAGACAGAGAGAGAGACATCAGACCTGGTATGGACTTTTGAAACCTCAAAGGCCACCCCTAGTGACACACCTCCTCCAAAAAAGACATACCTTCCAATCCTTTCCAAAGGGCACATCAACTCAAGACTAAGTATATAAATATATGAGCTATCAGGGACATTCTCATTTAAACCACCACATAATTTATAAAATGATATATGTTTCTAATCTACAGTAGGAACCATCTTACTGTATGTGTGTCCCATAAACTCAATTTCTCTATTTTAAATATATGCAATAATGTGTTTTTAAATTCAAATATCTAGAGAGCTATTATCATTACATAATAGTTACTATGGAATTATTTCTCTGTATTCTACAGGCTTCATGAAAGATATTTCTTCTCTCAGCATTTTCTCCCAAAAGTGAGTTGTATCACATTTCTGTATCGTTTCTCATCTGCTCTAATTTTAGGATGCCTAGCTCACACTGAGAACCGGAAGATGCCCTATGAGAGATCAATATAGGACGGACTTTCGACTCAGCTTGCCCACAAATGAGCTCTGCTCCTTTGCCTAACTTTCTTCAGCCTTTCTCTGTGTTAGGAACAGTGAAACGTAGAGTGAACAAAATTGTCTCCGATTATATCAAGTTCCGATTCCCTACTGAAATCCACTCAGATCAGGGACTCTAGAACTGGATGCAGCATCCTTCCTTCTGAAATGCTGTCTTACTGAATCCGAATCCTAGCCTTGTCACTGTGGCTAAGACTTTTGTCCTGCTTATCTCTTGCATCCTCTCAGCTTTAAAGTATTTTACATTGTTTTGTTGAAGATGTACTTCATTGCATTTATTTTACTTTTTTACTGGTTGTTTTTTTTTTTTTAACATATCATGTTATATTAAGGTCTGGGCTATCCAAACACACCAACTGTTCCAGATAACAGTACGTTATTTACGCCTTTAGTTGTTGTTTTTACAAAGAGGAAACAAAGTGTTTCCCACTGCCAGGGCCAGTGCTGCCACCAGCGTTGGCACTGGTCCATTACTTTGCTCAGCTGATTCTATTTAGTGTACTTTATATTTTATTGATCTATTTTTTTCTTGAGAGACAGAAAGTAGTCCCAGGTCAGTGATAACTTCCAGAAACATGTAGAAGGCAACATGGAAAAAAGAAGAAAGGGCTAATAAAAAGTCATAGTGAATCAAATCGAATCAATTACCGTATTCAATCTAAATATTAAATACCAGCTAAGGATCCATTTTCACAACATATAGAGTAAGAATACAAGGTCCAATTGCATGCTATCAAAAGCAGATATCTAAATATAAGATGCAGATGGTTTAAGTGGATGGAAAGAACGGCACGGCACCATTCAAGCGCTAATCTCAGAGAGCTGATGCCTGACATTGTTTACATAAGAGGAAGTACGGGGTCAATCAAGAAGTATCAGACAACGCTGATACGTGTCTTAGAGAGTAGAAGAGCTCGTACTCAACACATGCGAAACCTGAATTCTCTCGCTAGCACCATATACACACAAAACCTTGTACAATGAAAAGAGAAACTTTTTTTGTAGCAAAGGATGATTCATTTAAAATGACAATTTTATATGGGACTCACCTAAAGTACATGAAAAAACTTAACAAAGCGAAATAGAGAAATTCACAATCATCAAGACACAGCATTTGGAATAGAAGTACATTAAAAAAATCAGCTGGACTCTATTAAATTTGGACAGCGCTGGCAGCAAATGACTTCATGAATTTAATGAAATTCTATATACAGCTGATTCAGATGTTCAAGAATGCATGAGCTAGTAACCAAAGGGACAAAATAAATCCGGAAATTTCCATAGGTTTCAGAGGAATGAAGCAAACAAACTCAATAAATTCTCCACATACTTGGAAATCGAGCACACATTGTTATTGTTATTTTGCACTTGGTACTGAGATTTTTTTTTCCTTTTATTTATTCTATGTGTCTTTTCCATCATGTATTTTGATCTCATTCATTTCCCCATTCAATCCATCCACCTTCCGCTCCTATGTTCCCCCCAAAGATAAAACAAGATTTAAGAGAAAAAAAAAGTAAAAAGGGGAAATTCAAAAAAGGGGGATTTAGAAATCTTGTCATGAATGCTGCAGTAAGTCACACCATAGACCCCTTGATTCATATGTTTTTACTCGCAAATATTCATTGCAAAGAGTCATTGGTCTGGTTCCAGGCCTCTGGTTTCTACAACACTATCAATGCTGGGCCCCCACTAGGACTCTTCTTGAATATTCTGTTGTTGCCCTGTGTTGTGGAGGTCCTGCTGCTTTGGGCCAGCAGGTCTAGAGCACACATTTTTAAATGACCTGCCAGTCAATGAAGAACTCACATCTGGTCTGACCGATAACACATACAACACACTGCCATTTGTAGGATGCATTCTATCACTGTGGTTTTGGTCACTAATCTTCATTGTCAATTTGACTGGCTTTAGAATAGCATAGACACATACCTTTGAGTGTGTGTGTGAGGGTGTTTCCAGAAAAGTTTAACTGAGGTGGGACTACCCACCCTGATATGGGCAACACCGTCACATGGACTGGGGAATGGACCAAATGGAAGTAAAATACCATCCAGGCACAAACATTCTCCTCTGTTTCCTAACTGCACATACAAGGGGACAATTGTTGCACACCCAGGCTGACATATCTCCCTGTCATTGTTAAGTATTTTCTTGGCCAACAAACCTCTCCACCGACACAAGTAATCCCAATCAGACCAAATCAGACCAAATTAAAAGATGCCCAGGTTTAATAGATGACAATACTCCTGGGTGGCCCCTGGAAAACATGGAGAGGGGAAGAGGAAGAACAGAAGACCACGTGGAACCAAGAGACCACGTGTTCATTCTCTGGGAGGCAGTTTAAATAGCCTGTGGGCGTGGTCTTGACCTTCCCCAGGGAGGTGTTATCATTTGGCAGGTTTTCTTGACCCTCGCTGGAGAGGGGTCACCATTTGGCGGGCTTTCTCAGTAAGAAAGTGTATCCAAATGACTTGAGAGTGAATTTGACCATTTCTTAAAACTCTATGTATTCCTAGGAAATCAATGTATTGAGGGGTGTGCTTTTTAGTGAGTTTATGAGACCATATAACCCTGTTGCCATAATCAGAGAGGGGTACCACAAGAGGATTAGCAGGTCAGGATCCTTAAGAAAATGCGGACAAGCATAATCAAGCCACGTATAAGACTGAGTTTGTGTTTTAAACACAGTATTAATATATTCCTATGATACAAAGAAAACTCACCATTTCAGTAAATATGGAACAAATTCTTAGCAAACGGAGAAATGGGGAATTTCCTGGCTCTAACAAGGGGAATCTGAAGGACTTGCCACATCCTGAGTATTGTCCTCTAAGACTATAATGAATCTGTTTATTTTTTGCTAACTCTATTCAACATTGTACTTCCATTAATATTCCAATAATAACTAACTTTTGGAAAGAATAATGAAAACTTTTCATGTAAATGAGGAAAATTTTAGGGAATCTCCATTCAGAGAGAGAGAGAGAGAGAGAGAGAGAGAGAGAGAGAGAGGCACAAAACATCCTAATAGATCTACTATACACATACATAGTAATTGTGTGTGACTTAGGTATAGCTTGAAGATTCAGGATCAATTTACAAACACCAATTCTCTTTTTATGGACTACTGCTGAGCAGTTTGAAATTACAATATAACAGAAGAAAACAGAACATGCTTAGGGATTTATTTAACAAAATGTATACAAGACTTCTTACAATGAAAACGTAATACTGTCAAAAATGAAAGACTGATATAAATGGAGAATAATATTAAAAACGACTCAAGTCACAATTTGGGTAAAAATATCAGTATGGATACCTCACATATAACTGGAATCTAGACTTTTAACTTCTCATTTATCAATAAGAAGATAGACATCTGATGTGGGATTCCCCTCTGTATGCTATGAATACCACTGGTTAATAAAGAAACTGTCTTGGCCTATGATAGGATAGAGCAGAGCTAGGCATGGAAAACTAAACTGAACACTGGGAGAAAGAAGGTGAAGTCAAGGAGAAGCCATTTAGCTGTCGCCAGAGACAGATATGTTGTAACCTTGCCGGTAGGCCACAACCCTTATGGTAAAATATAAAATACTGAAGATGGTTTAATACTAGATGTAAGAGCTAGCTAGCAATATGCTTAAGTGATTGGCCAAGCAGTGATTTAAATAATATAGTTTCTGTGTGTTTTTTTCAGGAGTCTTGGTAGCTGGGAAATGGACAGGCAGCCTCCCTACAACAGGCATCTGCAAAAGTGGGTAAAAATCTTAGATCACTTCATAAGAAGATACCAATAATAATCACATAAAAGAGGAATAAGTAGAGTGGAGCATGGAAATCAAAACTGTAAAGAAATTCTGTTATTTGTCCAGTAGGATGGCTACAATATGAAATACCTGTCAGGTTGTAGAAGAATGAAATTGCTCATACACTGCTGGTGAGTTGTAGAATAGAATAACCCTCCCATAAATCATTTAATAATTTCTCTTCAAGTTAAGCATCACATAAAGCTTGTCCCTGACAGTCTACTCTTATGTGTTTACTTCTCAAGATCAAAATGTTTCTGTAAAGAGTCACATGCAGCCACAGATAGAAATGTCCATAGCAACTTAATTCATTACCCTAAAATTGGAATTACTCCAAATATCTTTCAAAAGAAGCACATAAGTGAACTATGATATATTCATCTAGTAGGTTACTGCTCACAGCAAATGGAAACAGAGTATAAATATTTGCCCCTCATATATGAATCTGATAGGATGTATATATACATATATATATATGTATGTATGTATTCAAATAATAAGGAAAGCTAGCCCAAGGAGATGAAATCAGCAACCTGACTGGACTGAGTGGAAGAGAGATTGATAGATCAGGGCCATGAAGAAAACTTCTAGTACAGTGTTTAGCCTTCCTTTGGACACTGAAGACACAAACATATTATTTGTCAAAATATATTCTTAAGGTTCTGCACTTTTTTTTCTGGAATTAAATCTCAATAAAGTCAACATAGCATGTGTGATGTGACATATTTATGCAGAAATATTTATGTGTACACATAACAAAACCATTTGCTTGGCCAGGCTGCAATCTTCTCTGTCATTTGGATTTGAATGGGTTTTCCTCTTTGCCTGTAATAAATGTTTGTTGTTGCCCCTGTGACAAAATACTGATGAGGAGAAACTTGGGGGAGGGGGGTGTGATGCAGCTGTATGGTAGACCATTTGCCCAGCTTGGATGCGGGTAATGCAACTATGTGGTAGACCATTTCCCCTGCTTCGATGTTGTTGACGCAGCTATTGGGTAGACCATTTGCTCAGCCTAAATGTGGGTGAGGCAGCTATGAGGTAGACCATTTGCCCAGTTTGGATGTGGAATGTCTTAAGTTCAACTCTGCACCACAAACACACAAAAAGCCACTAAAGGAAGGTTTTCTTTTGGCTCACAGTTTGAGGGGTCAGCCCATCACGGTAGGGAAGAAGCAGCCAGAGCATTAAGCAGTTGCTCACTTACACTGCCCTATTAATCAGCTGGCAGACAGAGTTGAATGCTGGAGCTCGGCTCACTTTTCCTTTCAAATCTGTCTGGGATTCTAGGTCATGGGATGGATCTGCCCACGTTCAGGATGGATCGTCACTCACTGATTAAACTTCTTTAGAAACACCTTCATAAACGTATTGGTGTGTACTTCCATTGTGATTCTAAATCCAGGCAAGTAGACAATGATTATAAATTACAATGATTTATAAACTGTATTAATCATATGAGATGGGAGTCTGATCCTTTATTTGCCAATTCTATGAACCAGTCAGGAACTTAAGTTTGTAAGTACAAATACATAAAGAATCGAGGGCTTAGGAAGGGTCATAATACTGGATTAGAAGCATGGATTCTTGGTTTCTCAGGGACAGGCAATTGAGGATATGTAGCTTCTTCTTCTGATCTACAAAACAATCTGGTAACAGGACATGGTATCAATAACCATACAAGAGCTCAGAGTCCTAGAGGCCATTTCTCCAAATGTAAGACAAAGAACTTGACATCCAGAGAAGTCTAGTATTTGCAGGAACACAGAGGTAGTTAATAACAATGTGAAGCCAAAATGGCAATGTCTTTTCTCAGCTATTAAAACAAAATCATTTTCAAAACAAAAATCTCTCATGGCATTCCCTTCCAACACTAACTTTAGTCTCTCCAACCCCTTTAGGATGTCTTGTGCTATATATTCAAAGTTTTAATTATGCATGCACCACCTTGTGTGCCCTGCTGCCGGTGTGCTGAGACTCGGGTAACCTTATCCAATATCAGCCAAGCCTGATGACATGGGATACCCCCGAGAGCAGGCATTTGATTGATTCCACGGAGCTTCTGGGATAATGCAAATGCACTATGATGCATTTTTGAGATGCTCTGAAACTATACATGAGAACCAACTGTGCCGGCATAAAGCTTGGTAAATATTTATTAAGATCGATGGCCGCATACTATGTGCTGATGGCAACTTTTTGCTCTGAGTCGGAATGAAGATGAATGGCATTATGGATATATTAAGACCTCTTCTTTCCTTTTAAAGGACAGGACAGTTCCCGCCCCCAGTACCACCTTCCTTGTTAGCCACTAGACATTATGTCATAATACTTACATATTCATTCAACCTATGGTCAGTCTGCCCTGCTTTGGTGACAGTGATGTGACCTACAGAAAATATTACATAAGAGGAGGATTAGACTGAGTCATTTGCCCTCTGCTCATGTGGCATGTTCCAAGGTGCTAGCTGTCATCTCCCAATGACATATAAAGGATATTTCAGCTAGCACTAGAGAAGCGGTCCTTTACAGAGAGAGTCACAGAAGCCATGACAGGAAAAGGCAGAGGACTGTCAAGATCAGGAGATGTTTCTAAGAGGCAAGATTCTTGGTTTTTAATTTTAGATAATGTATTTCTTCCAGTGGGGCAGGAGGAGTCAAAGAATAAGTTTCAGGAGTCAGTTTTCTCCCTCAGCTCTGTGGTTTCCAGAGATGGAGCTCAGACCATCAGACTTACAGCACGTTAAATGCAAGAGTCGAGCCAGCCACGTCCAGGATGCTCCCTCCCGGCCCTCCCTCTTTCTGTCTTGTTTTAAGGATGGAACTCCAGACCTCACACATGCCAGATGCTACTAGTAAGCCGTATGCCAAGCTCTCTTTCTGCTTTGTGCTTTGAGATAGAATCTCAGTTAGTTGCCCAGGCTTGAATTTTCTTTGTAGCCCTAGTAGGTCTGGAACTTACAATCCCTCTGCCTCAGACTTATGCCAATAGACCTGGGTCATTCTTTCTCTCTTAGAAATCTTTTTTTAGAAAGCAATATTTGGGGACCCATAGATGGCTCAGTGGATAAAGATACTTGCTGTCAAGCCTCATGGCTTCAGTTTGTTCTCAGGACCCACACAGTGATGGATAAAAACAAATATAATTTTAAAAAATGTCAGTGCTTGTCAAACCTCGCCTACATTACTTAGATAGCCTTCTGTGCTATTTTTAGCACTTTGGTATATTTTATGTATGGCTTCTCCCTCTGAGTGGAAACAATAGGAGTATGTGTCTCAACTGACAGCCTGGACTTACACAAGCATTATCTAGCAGCATTTTTTTTTATGATTCAAAATCAATGTATTTTGAATAATATAATGAAACCAAAATGATACCATTATGTCTCTGTTTCTGTGTTGGAAAGAGCCAGCACTGTCATTTTCTGCTCTCGTTACCATGTAAGCCACACACTTGGTGATTGCATTCCCTTTTCCCTTCTCCAGCTGGGAATTAGCTCTCCTGGAGTCAAACTGGTTGTGTCAAAAGAAAAGACCCACCCATCCACCCCACCTCCTCATGTCTGTCCCTCTCCAAATGGTCTACAGCCCTCATCACACTCCCGGCCAGGATACATCCGTGAACCTTGGCTTTTGTGCCATGAAGATTCTGGCTCAAATACAATTCAACTTTGATAGAAATATTATAGGAAGAGTAAATGACTCAGAATTTTCTAGGCTTCTCATCAAGGTTGCTGCCACCTGCCCTCTAATTCTGAGCAGAGAACAACTTGGGAGCACACCGCATGTTTTCCTTTGCTGGTTGGTTGCTTCTGTTGATCAGAGATGAGGTTCACAGCTCCAAACACATATGAGAGCCACTGCCACAAACTCTGTGTCTAATCGTTACGAACAAAAAGGGGGTGAGTGAGCAGGTCAAGGCTAAGTACCCCAGCACCCCGTTTCTCCACAGGATTAAGTATTCTCAAGCTATCCCAGTCAACTGTCTTTTGTTTTCCCACTCTGAGGTCAGAAATGGCCAAATAATAGCTTTATGATGCTTTTATTCACTAACAGTTTTTAATCTAATAGGTATTTCTTTTGGATTAAGCAAGCACAGACTTCAATTAAGTTTTTACATACCAACTAGGTAAGTGGTTTGGCATAAGGGACAGGGATTCCCTAAGGGGATTTTTTTCCTCAGAAACCTTTAATAGTATATCTCTCTTTGCATCTTTGAAGTCTTGAGTTAAAATATCAAATGCTGCTTTGACCACTGACATAGCCATCAATAACACACTCAGTGTATCTCCTGACAGAGAAGTCCAGGCAATGCTGAGAGGTGATCTGATTTGTTCCCAGTGAGACTTTTGCTATTCTCTGGCAGCACCTAAGATGTTCAAATGGGTACTTTTCTAGAACTTACCACCCTGCTCTGTTCAAAGAAAGCAATCTAAAGGAACACGCTCAAAATGTTTTCTCCTAGAGGTCATTTTCAAATATACATTTTATATTCTATTTTCCAACTGGCACAAAGTATGATTGGATATTTGTCACGCGCTGGACGATTTTGTAGTAATCTGCAGTTCATTCTCTTTTTCTGGGAAATGCTGAAGTATAGAAAATGCCATCAGCAGTTGAAAATTAGGAATCTGGACGTAGGGGGAGGCAGTTGAAAAGGATAATATGTGTTCTGAAATCTAGAGACCTAAATCTATCTAGCTGTCTCTACAGAAGGCAAGGAGTTGTTTCTCAAATGCATTATGAACAACGGGAAGGGTGACCAGGTTGCCAATGGCTTATCATTCAATGCTAGAGGGCAGTGTCTTCTGCTGACCACAGAGAGATCTAAATCCACATGGCAGTAGTAAACTGTATTAGCATTAAGGAAGGCAAACAAGACCAGTTCCTTCAACCCAGACTGGAACATTCTTACTACACAGCCTAGAAAACCGGCCAGTGTGCTTGGGCAAGGCATATAGGTGAACTCTTTAGGGGAAAATGAAGAGAAAGATTGGTATTGGTAGAACGAGTTCTTCCCAAATAGCAAGTTTAACCTACTTAATGCCATGAACTTTCTTCAATTCTTTTTTTCAGAAAAACAAAAACAAATGCTGTTAATGTGTCAGACTAATCCAGGGAGCATCCTTTTCCGGTTACTTCCCAAGAGACAGCCGTGAAATCAGCACTTCTCAGCTTAGGAAACTTTGTATCTACATTGTTGCCTTATTCTCCACAACTTGGAAGCTATTTACTATCCATCACCTTGTTAAATTCTCAGAGAGCGTGCCTATAAGTCATGTTCATATTTTCTGACATAATGTCTTTGAGGGCAGGCGGTTCCTTGTCTTGTTTTGAAGTCCAGTTTCTCTCCTTTCCTGGGTTAGGCCTGCAGGTGACCTGTGCTTTCTCCTCGCTGTGCGCTCAGTTTTCCAATGCCTTTGCTGATGTCTGAAGACAGACAGGCAATCCATACCAACAATGATGCTTTATCACACTGTCGGTGTATCTTGGGAGATATCCGTGAACACACTGAGCTTGGAATGCAGAGCCCGGGTGGTCTGTGGTGTATTTCTAAAGAGGAATGTCTTACAGGGCAGGGCTCGTAATTTCCTAAACCTTGTTGTGCAATGTAAAGGAGCCACATAATAATGGTTCCTTTCATGTAAGTAAGGAAAAGACCTCAGAGACTGTCCTAGGTCGGCTGATAAGCATGTTGGGTTAATCAGAACTAAAATGAAAGTTCCCGATAAAAAGAACCCAGAACTATTGATTGTCTGTGTTTTTCCTAGATGTTGGCTCTCAGTCTCTCTCCTGATGTAAAATCATCTAAAATTACAGCATTGTCTGTGGAAGGAAGACCCCCCTCCCCAGTATTAAAGGTTAAAGGGTTAGCCACAGGAGAAAGAAATGAAGTTTCAGCTCAAACCATTAGAAACAGCTGAAGATGTGCAAAACAAACCATACAGAATTTTCTTTTCTTTCTTTTCTTTCTTTTTTTTTTTTTTTTGCTGTTTATTTTCCCTCGATTGTCAAGGTCTAGCAAGTAAGAAAGAGTTATCAGTAGCCAGGGAAATGCTAACAAGGAGAAACACACAAGGAAGACCAGTAGGTCAGAGGGGATTCCCTAGACGGGGTTTCACGGCAGGCCCAGATCCCCAGACATCCATTGCTTGCTTGTTCATTTCTGTATCCACACTGTAACCCTCCTCCAAGTACTCCTGTGCCTGGTTTCATGGGGCCCTTCCCAATATATCCTAATTCTAAGGCCAGCTACTTAGCCCCTGCCCTTGCTGGGATCTCCTACTCCTGAAGGTTTTCCTTCAGTGTGTCTCAGTCTGGTCCTTCTGTCCCTGAAACCTGCCACACTTGCCCTCCTTATGACCTTTCTGTTGCCTGTTCCTGCTTGGCGCAGCCTTGTGGAAGACCCGCTCGCTGGTGGCTGGTTTCTCCTCCCCATCAAGGGATCATCTCCAAACAGGCACACTGAGAAATCCCCACTAGGCTAGGTTTTCTCGAAGGACCCTGGTTTTCTCTACAGTGTTTAACATATTTGTTCTGACCTGTGTACTCGCTTCCTTATGTTTCATTGAGCACAGCCTGAAGTGCGTGTGCTGTGGGAACAGAAGGAAATTTGCATCTTTACTCATTTAAAACTCTGTTTGAAACTCCTAGAACAGTGCCTGGTAGATAGCAGGCATTTAATAAATAATTGCTAAGCTAAGTGTTTGGGTGTTAAAAATAATGTTCAAAAGACAAAAGGAAATAATTCATTTCCTAGAAATAATCAAATCTGGTGGCTTCGGGAAGTTGCTTTTCGACTTAGTTGTACATCCATTAAATTTCACTCGGCAGCTGGCAGATTTCTGGAGATTCGGGTCACCTGATTTCCGAAAATAGCTATCCTCTATGATTCTAGATTATTCTCTGGGGAAATGACTACACTACTATTTGGTGAAGTAAACTCCTTTATACCTGGAGGGAGGCCTACTGTATCATTGCTGGTGTCTCATTTTGCTCTCAGATATAGTTCAGATGACAAATTATCTGATGTCCAGTTCATTAAGTCCATTCAAATAACTAATAATTAATTCTGGTTAGTGGGACTTTAACTATATAAACTACATCAGTTCAGGAATGTGGAAGATCAAGTCGTATCTCTGGAGCGGGAAGGTGTTATGGTTAAAAACAAAAGGATGTGCCCATTTCTTATCAGTAAGTTGACTAATGAAGCCAGGATCCACCAAGATATGTATGTGTCTTGGTTCTGGGAGAGCAAGTGGAAGCTATAGAGAAACACCAAATAAGAGCAGAGCTTTTATTCGGCCATAGACTCTTTTCCAAACTTCCTTTGCATTTCCTTACAGATGCCATCATGAATCCTATTTTAAAGAGGATGCAACTGAGGCTTACAGAGGTGAAATAACTGCTCCAATGTCACTTAGCCTGAAGGCATGAAGGTCAGGGCCTGAATGCACCTCTTTCTGACAGCATGCCCCCACTATTACAGCCATTACTTCTCCACCAAGCAAGTAACTTGATGGATGTTTCCTGCGTTTAGTCAGGTTAGGGAAATGCTACCGCCAACTATATTGAACTTGAATATAGGTTCAACGGCATTAAGTTTTCACAAGATGCTTTCACCTCTGTAACTGTGAAGTGCATAGTAAGTCTTCAGAAGACACTGGCCAGTGCCTCCTTTGTGAGCTATGTGAAGAAGGGAATAGAGCTCCCCCAAGCAAATTTTGGCAAACGCAGCCCTATGAACGTTGGCAAGCTTTCCGCTTTCCGTGGTCAGCCTATGTGAAACAAACCTATCCAGGACAATAGAGTCAGGACTGTCCCTTAGGGGGAAGGATCCAGATTTCTCGGCTCTCAAAGAAATAAGATAGCATTCTGGGTCCCCTGAATTCATAGTCCTAGCAACACACTGCTTCCTTGTTCATTATACGTTTCATTTTAATCCTCAGTTTTTATAGTTTTTACTACATGCCCAAAAGTTTCCATAAAGGGTCATGTGTGAGGTGTGTGTGTGTGTGTGTGTGTGTGTATGTGTGTGTGTGTGTAAACTTATGTGTGTGTTCATGTTTATATGTGTGGAATCCAGATGTTGACAGTAGGTATCTTCCTCAGTTGTTCTTTCCATTAGTTTTGAGTCATGGTCTCTCACTGAATATTGAACTCTCCAATTTGCTTGGTTTGTCTGGCCAATAAGTCCCAGCGATCCCCTGAAGCAGCCTCCTCAGTTCTGGGATTTCAGGAGTGCCTCCATGCAGAGTTCCTTAAACCAGTGCTGGGGGATAAAACCCAAGTCATGAATGCAGAACAAGCACCTTACAGACTGAACTATGTCCCCGGACACCATCACTACAAACTGAGTAACTGAAGCCTCCTGACCATTGATTGGAGTTACAGGCAATGAAGACACTGCCCTTGGAAAACAAGAGAACAAACACGGTCTCTATTTTTGTCGCTTCTGAGTTTTGTGGGGAGGGGGACTCGGAGTGGTTGTGATATGGATGTGTGTGGAGGGGGGGGTCCTTGAGTTTTCAAATGTGGTCATGCGTGCTTTCAGGGTGCAGTGCAGAATGTCTTGATCCTTGGGGGTGGAGGCTGCAGCTGAAGGGGCAGAAGAGCACTTAGACCCCCCAGTTCTAGGGTTCTCACAGCGAGAGTGGCAGGTGGGCCTGAGTCTCTGATAGTTTTTATCCTCTCCCCCATCCCCCCCTTTGCCTCCTCTGGAATGGCTGAAGCTAACAAGTTTGAATAGCCAGTCCTCCTCACAGATTCAGGAAAACCAGTTGTGTTTGAGATAAGTCGGTTTAGGAAACGTCCCACCCTCTATGTGATGTACCTAACATAACCTCTTGTGTTAATATTAATTTTGTTAATATTATTTCGGTATAACCTCTTAGTTTTTTTCCCATTCCAAGATTTTCTTCCGTTTCATGATTAGGCTTTGAGTAGGAAATATTTTTCATTTTCACAGATAATCACAGGGCTTCTTGGAGATGCGCCCCTTGGAAAACAATTTGCAAAGAATTCCAGCCCGTGTGCACAGATATCCCCTTCCCCCTCACCCTGATCCTGAGCTTTTTGTCCACCAGCAAAGCCTGCCTAGCGCCTTCTGATTGTGCCAGAACCCGGGCCTGCGAGCCATCCTGCACTCTACCCTAGAGGGCGCACTGCCTACACGTTCCGCCAACTAGGCGTCCGCGCTGGCTCCCAGGCTCCATAAAAGGGGAGGAGGCGGATCAGTTTCCTTCTCTCATTGAGAAAGCAGACGGGATTGGAAGGCTCGGCGTATAAAGCCGCGCAGAGAGCGTGAAACAAAGCAGACCGATTGGAATTGGACTTGGGAGGAGAGGCGCGGAGTCAGGCAGAAAACTTGTTGGAGGGGAGTTAAGAGCCGCCGCCTCTCCATTGCGCTGTGCTTAAGGGGCTCCCACCGGCCTTGCGATTTATTTTTTTAGTCTGCTTTTTATAAAGAGAAGTCTATATATATTTTTTTTCTGAAGAGAAAAATTTCTGTTCCAAGAGAAAATAAGGCAACATCAATGAAGGAGAGAAGAGCCAGCCAGAAATTATCCAGTAAATCTATCATGGATCCTAATCAGAACGTGAAATGCAAGATAGTAGTAGTGGGCGACAGCCAGTGTGGGAAAACAGCTCTGCTTCACGTCTTCGCAAAGGACTGCTTCCCCGAAGTGAGTGTAACGGGCACGGCTCTGAGGGGAGCTGCCGGTGGGGTCCCCAGTCTGGAAGAGAGCGTCTGCTCGCTGTGATTTTCCTCTTCAAAGTCGCCCTCATGCCGAGCCGGTCTCCACTGCCACACTGCTCGGAAGGGAAAGTGCCCTGGGAACCTCTGGGCTGGGATGTGCCAGCACCTTGGGCTCTTGACCCCTCCGAAACTTGCTGGTTCCAGAGTGGCGAGCCGGATGGGAAAACCTGGGTGGGCTCTCGGGAGGGTGCTGCGTGTTTAGTGTGTAGCGGGGGGTGCGTTTTTTTTAAATTGGGGTCTTGGGGTGTTTCCCATAAAGTATTCGATGCATGTTAATGCTTTTAATAATCACTTTGCCATTTTTTCCTTCTTCTTCTGTCCCTTTCGTTTGTCCAGAATTACGTCCCTACGGTATTTGAGAATTACACGGCCAGTTTTGAAATCGACACACAAAGAATAGAGTTGAGCCTGTGGGACACTTCAGGTAAGAACACACCGCGTGGCTCTCTGGGCCGGTGCGCCGCGGGGCTCGGGATCTGGTGCCCTGTCCGCTAACGTGGCCCCTAGAAGACTCGAGCTGCGGGAAAATGCTATCCTTCTTGGGCAGGGGTGACGATGGGTGATTGTGGCCTTGGGGACAAGAGGACGCTGTGTGTCCGGGGGTGACGCTGCTGGAGCAGCCTCCTGTGGCCGCGTGGCCTGTGCTGTCCGTGCTTGGGGCCGTGCCGGAGCAGGCCGCCAGAGTGGCCGGGTGCTGGAGCATGCCGAGCAGCGTGGAGCCCTCCCGCTCGCAGAGGAAGCCCCTCGTGGGTGTCACCAACCATCTGGTTGCGGAGCGGGGGGGGGGGGGGGCAGGGGCGCAGGCTGAGCTGGGAGAAGATCCCCGAAGCCACCCGGTTGCGTGCGGGTTCCGCGCTGGGGGAGAAGGGTGAACGGCCGCCGGCGGCGCCCAGTGACGCCTACTGCCAGGAATGCGCTGGTGGTGCGGGCAGCGGCCACCGCTGAGCCTCCGCCCCCGCAGCCTGCGTGTGACCGGCGCAGAGCTGCTTCTGCGGCCGCCTGGGGATTACTCTGTGCCAGCTCTCGGAACATGCCACTCCCTACCCCCATTGCTTCGGCCTCGCCCGCCTGCAGGGCCGCAGGCAGCACTGTTCGCCTTTGACCTTCCTGTCTACTTGAATTATTGGCGCCGTGGTGGGTTCTGTCCAGAGGTCTAGGGTTCAAGGCCGGGTTATTGCCTTCCCACGCGCCCACCCACCTCCGTGCTACGGAGGTGGGGGGGGACAGATCTCCGCGGGTGGGAAGGCTGGCGCCCAGGCTGACTTCGGTGATAGAGACAGTAAGGACAGCACTGAGCATCTCCTGGTACCCAAGCTCTAGAAAGCCAGGTCAGAGGCGCCCGGGGAGAAAGCGTGCTGTTTGTAAAAATCGTACCTTCTCTGGAGGAGCAGAAGCTACCAGGAAGGGAGGGGAAAGACCGGTGCGCGTGGGGAACTGGGCTGCCAGACAGATTCGGGCGAAACTGGCAAGGAGGAACGCACAAGCGCCAACACGCAGGGTTGCTGTCAGGCGGGGTGGCCTGAGGAGGAGCCGCGCTCAGCTGGGAGTGGCCTCGTGGAGCTTCAGCGAGCTTCCCACACCCTGGGCTGGAACCTCTAAGGGACCTGGGGGATTAGACAGCAGGAGGAAGGGGCCAGAGTCACAAGGTCTCCCGAGGCAGCCCCGGCACAAAGGCTAAAGGAAAGTCTCGCACCGGCGCCTCTCACGGTCGGTGCCAGATGCTCAGACTGCTGCAGTAAGAAGGATGGATCTAGTTTCCCCCTGGAGAGCCAGGCTCTTCCTTGAGCTGCGCCAAGGGCGGTTTTTTTTTTTTTTTTTTTTTTTTTTTTTTTTTTTTTTTTTTTTTTTTGGTGTTGTTGAGATTACATACACACATACACAGACTTGATACTATAGAGAAAGTGCTAGTGGAATTCTTACTACTAGTTTCTATCATAAGAATTATGGCATAGCGTAGTATTTTATTAGGCTCCTGTTCTCAGACATATCATGGTAATTGTTATGCCTAGTGGGCAGGACAGGTGGTGTGGTACCAGTAATTAGCACTAGCACTCCCTCTCTCCCACCGAGCCCTGTTTGGATAGCCCTGTTTGGACTTCTGCTCGATAAGAATTATTTAGTCGTGCAGTGGAGCAGTGGGGTCTGATACAGTCTTTGATACAAAGCTGTGTTTAGGTCTTAGCTCCTGGTTACCAGGGATTTCTGTGTGCAAATCTCTACCTCCCTGGGCCTCATTTTCATCATCTGTATAAAGAGGGTAGTCGCTGAGCTGGATAATGGGCAAGATCTCTCCCAGCTATCACATCTTGGCTTTAGTGTCTGGACAGGCAGGTCTTTTTGTTTCCCGGGACGTTGGGCTGGCTTCAGCTCCTAGTCTCAGTGGATCTGGCATCCCGTGCTGAGGTTCTCACAGCCTGCAAACCAAGCCAGCTTCTGAGCTGAGCCAGGCTTCCTGGTGGATTTAGGAATGAGACTATTTGGATAAGAAGGGGGATGGGTGGACTCTTAGGAATGCTGGGCTGTACATCTCGAGCTCCAGGAGTCACAAGACCACCCACGGAGATTTTAGATTAGGTGCCCATGGGCCAAACTTGCCACCCCCCTCCTCTTAAGAGAGCAAAGGCACAAGCCTTTCAAGGCCTAGCGAATAAACCAATGGGTATGAACAGCGTATAGTGGGAGGCTGTTGCAAATATCACCAGATATTTTCAAGCCTTAGAACTATGTAGTTCACAGTCTCTGCATGCAATAGTCACCCATAAAACCTAAAGGATGACCAAATTAATAATGATGTGCATAGTTGCCAAAGAGACAGGGCTCCTGGCATTAATTGTCACTGAATTACCTGTGCCTTGTGAATGGCAACTTCATAAATATTGATTTTCATCAAATTAATCACCTGAAATGAAATCAGTAGTGAAACAATGGCTTATGTTTTTATTTAGTGAAAGGAAACTGTGTGCATGTTCCTGTAAAATGTGACGGTTTGAAAGCTGATTGCAGCAGTATTATACTGCAAAATTATCCAGTTGTGAAGCCTTACTTAAAATTTAGGTTTACACAAATGGAAAAGGAGACATAGCAAATTATTTGGGGTTCCACTGTGTTGTCTGTAAAGTGAGATGTTAGTTAATTAAACACAGTCACAGAATATTGCTTAAATTCTAGGAATAGGTTGTTTCTACCAAAAGTAGCTTCCAGTAGGAAGTTTATGCTTCCCAATAATCTTGCCATCTTTCCTATTCCCTTGCTTTTGCTGACAAGCTCCTGAAGATTTTTTTTTAACATTTTCTCACCCACAAAGACATTATTTTGTTGAGATGTGAAAATAGATGCATATACTTTATGCCTCTCTTATGTTTGATTTTCCCCACACTACAGTCTTATCTCTAGAGAGAAGATCAAAACCGAGTTCATAGAGCCCTGAATGTAATGTTTTCCTCTCTTCTAAGACTATGTGAGAGAGATTCCTGTTGAGAACATTGGGAGGGGAGAGGATATAAACTGTGCCCTTTGGTTGTATTGCTATTGTATTCAGTCTTCCAACAGAGGAACAAACATTAAGGAAACAGAAGCAATTTTTTTTTCGGGCTTCCTATCTATGCATGAACCACAGCTCCTAAGTGTTTGTCTCCCCCGGAAGCAGTCATGTGATCACACATAAGCAAAACTGCCCATTGGAATAAGGGGAAGGATACCAGACAGAAGCAGAATATGAGAATTCATTGCTCTTTGGGGGACCAGGCAGTTACGATCTCCTTCCTCTCTGTTCCTCTTCCTTCTTCCTGAATCTACTATAAGCAGGTCCTCTTTTAGACCTAGGATGAATCCATCTTATGAAGCACTTCATTCTTGAACACTAGTGACCTCTTCCAACTGGTTACCAATGTGTTTCCCCATGAGGCTTCCCCAGCAGTTTGTGGAAGTCAACCCAGTCCTTAGGTCGGTGGTTCTCAACCATCCTAACACTGTGACCCTTTAATACAGTTCCTCACGTTGTAGTGACCCTCCAACCATAAAATTATTTTTGTTGCTATTTCATAACTGCAATTTTGCTACTCTTATGGATCATTATGTAAATATCTGATATGCAGAGAGCCTTAGGCCCCTGTGATAGATTCATTGAACACCCCCAGGGGGTCTTGAACCACGAGTTGAGAGCCACTACTTTAGGTGAGGAACAGAGTCTTCCTGTGTTTCCCAGGCACTTACCAATCACAACAGCCACAGTGGCATGGGGCCAGTTGACTCGTAGGGCTACTAAAATACTCCAGAGGGCTGGAGAGATGGCTCAGCGGTTAAGAGCATTGCCTGCTCTTCCAAAGGTCCTGAGTTCAATTCCCAGCAACCACATGGTGGCTCACAACCATCTGTAATAAGGTCTGGTGGCCTCTTCTGGCAAGCTGTATACATAAATAAATAAATAAAATATTAAAAAAAAAAAAAATAAAATACTCCAGAGTTAACAAAATCTTACTATAAAGAGGAAAATCTTCTAAAATGAGGAATTTCTAAAGGTAATATCAGGGGGAGGGGCCCTTCTTCCTTTTTACTGAAAAATATTTTCTTTTCATTAGTAAATGAGTTTATTAATGACTGCAGAAATGTGCTGGAGAATATTCAGAATTTCCCAAATGAGATGTGTGTGTGTGTGTGTGTGTGTGTGTGTGTGTGTGTGTGTGAGAGAGAGAGAGAGAGAGAGAGAGAGAGAGAGGGAGAGAGAGAGAGACAGAGAGACATACAGAGAGACAGAGAGAGAGAGAGAGAGAAGAGTTATGGCGTTTTAAAGTAAGAAGTGAAGCCAAAGTAGTTCTAAGAGTTTGTATTTGAAAAATCTGCTATGCTTGCCAAACACAGAAGCAATTTGTAACATGAAGCCAAATGCCTACTAATAATAGAAAGTTTGTCATGTAAAGATCACCATATCTTTTCCTAGAACTAGATGGCAGGGTAATTTCCGCATATGTGATTTAGGGAGTAATAGCCATTCATGTCAGCTTTTAACCAGGGCAAGTTAATGCACATTTTATTTAAAGCATATTATTAAAGTATTCGATTCAACTGCTGATTCCCAGTTAATAACTGTGTTATTGCCCTGTGAAAACTCTTTTGAATCTTAATATGCTATGAACACCTTTCTGGTTCTGAATGCTAACGTTAACACTTCCTATATTTGCTTCTAGTATTATTTTTTTTTTAAAAGACCTTATTCCCCACATTTTATATTCGGAGCAACAGATAAAAATCTTAGTTACTTTACTTTGAAGACAGCCTTCAGAATAAACACAAATCTAAGAGAAAAGGTATATTTCAACTTTTGCATCAAATCCGAAGGCCAGTCTTGACGACAAGTGCCCTAACGAAGTAGTCCCTGGCAAGAATGGAAATGCTTCGACAGTTTTTGGAGACTCATCTTTGTATTAACCAAGGGAAACAGTTTAAAAGGAGACTGCTTATTCTTTTTTGTGATTTAAAAATATAAATGAGCACATCTGGGCACGATAGGAAGCTGTGATTGTAAAATAGGTTTGCCAGCTGCCAGCCCTGCTGTTGCTGTGATGGGGGAAGGGCAGGCTGTCTCCTGTCCTCAGGTTACTTCCAGTCTACGTAGGGTGACAAGACAAGACAAAAATGCTGTGATTATAGTTAAAAATTTAAAAATACCCGCACTTCCTCCAGGGTAAAGTAAGAAACCAAATGAAAAGCCCCGAAAAAAGTATGGGGTGCAGCCAGGAGAAAATGCCTGTGGTCTTGGACACGATTGAGGAATCCTTCCCAGGGCATCTTTTATGAACTCTCCATAGTCAAACAGGAATTTAGAAACCATGGTTACAGGAAGAGGCACCTCGGTGGGAATGGTGGGTTCACCTGCAGCAACAAGACTCAAGAGGCGTTGGATGCCTGTGCCGAGTCCAAGCCCCCAGCTTAGGTCTTCCGGCCCATTAAAGCTCCCATAGTTCGGGCTCTCCTCTACAACTTGACTCAGCTCCCCCAAAGTCCTTAAAGTCCCTTGCTCTTTAAAACATGCTTGCACATAATGGTGATCAGGGAAAACTCAGATTCTCGAAGTTGAGATTTCCGACCTGAGCGTCTCAGAGGTAGGCTAAGAATTCAGGATAGGCTAAGAGTCTACAAACTCATCAGAAAATGGTTTTGATCTGAACAGCAGAACACACTCCACAGAACCAGGTATTTCACTGAGTCATGATGATCCTTGGGACCTAGGGTGTGTAAGTCATGCCCAGCTGTTAAACTGAGGCTTCATACACTGATCTGTGGGCTAGGGTTAGACACAGCTTGACTGGAGGCAAATCTTCATCTGGCTCTAGACTTCTTTTTTTCTCCCCTACCCCATTCAGTGCCAGCTTCTTTTCCAATTTGGCTTTTCCTGAGTTGCACATTTGAGCAAGGTGTCCAGATCAGTCATTCTAACGCTCCTGAAGTAACCAGGTGCTATTAATTTCTTCATTAATAGTAGTTTCTCTTGCATGGAAATAGGTCACCGTGGACCCCTGGTTTCTCCACTTAGCTCGTGATGCATGGTAGGGTGTGCCAAATGAATCAGCTGGGCCTCTGTCATTTTTTTGATGTCCTTGAAATGTCTTCTGGTTTAAACATATTGGCAACATTCACAGAGTCCTTTTTGGCAAAAATTCATACTTTTCCAACACAGAAAGCAAGCTGTTTCAAAAGTTTGGGCAGGTGTTGCGCACAGTGGTTTAGAAACACAAGCCTAATGTTACAGTATGTGGAAAGGTGAACGCACTTGAGGGACTCCATGCTAAGATAATGGACTTTTGCATAGCTGTGGAAACCAAATGGCTTTAGTCTGGATTGAATGATAATGTGACTTTTTAAAACTTACATACTCTTATCCCATCAAGTTCTGATTTATTGTGGATCCACTGTCAGTCAAATGGGAGGATTCCTATTATTTTAAAGTATCTCGAGATTGAGAATTCCTATCAAAATGCTACTTAGAGCCCTCAAATAGCGACATCAATTTTACCCCTCTGAACTTATATCCAATTGTATACCTGTGTACAGCCCGCAGAATTAGAACACACATAACTGCCCACATGTTTTCATAAGCACAATTTCCAAGACTCTGATTCAGTAGAAGACACAAACAAAATATCATTAACATGCCGGGTGGTGGTGGCATTTGGGGGCACTGATGTCTGTGATACTGTCATTTGGGGGAAGCCTTCAGCAGAACGTTACACTGAAACAGAATCTCAAGGTCTTGTTTAGACTCAACTCCCATTCCTGAGCCTGATGCTCTCCTACGGCATCCCCTCATGGGGCTTACTACCCTACCCGTGTGTCCTTGGTGAACACCAAAAGAATCACAATTTACTGTATTTTCTTTTTGGCCCCAAACATCCACTATTCCCAACTTCCTGTTCTTGAGGAATTTATTTAGGGAGAGCGTCCATCTTACTTCATGGGTAAGGGGTTAGGCTTTGAAAATGCCCAGTGAGAAGGATTCCCAGTTTGCAGACTGTTCTAAAGCTTCAGTGCTTGAACTGGTTTCGCCTCCCTTTCAGGCATACCTCTTCTTCCACATGCGTTTAGTTATGTACATATATGGCATGCTGCACCTCCGCAGTGGGGTGACTTCAGCAGGCAGGTATGTGTCTGAAGAGGGAGTTTCAAGGTGAGGCACTGGGTGACTATTCTTGGGCTGGAAATTTGCCTCTCACCCCAAATTAATGATCTTGAAGACAAGGGTGTGTGGACGTGCCATTGCAAAAGTCTTTCAGAACTTTGTCGGTGTTTGCCAAAGGACAACGACGAGCCCCCAAAGCAGGCTTGTTCTAATCTATGCCTGGATAAAGTCTTTCAGCTGGTGGGTGGGGGTGGGCAGGATGAGACACTTGTTTCACATATAGTCCAGTTATGTCTTTACACTAATACAGCTCCCTGCTGTTTCCCTATGGAGAGACTGTTAGGTTACTTGCTTAACAAGGACCTTAAGAAACAGTGCTGTCTTTAAGAAAAAGGTCCCTCTGCCTGAAGCCTAGTCCACATGCTGAGACAGTTTGACTTCACAAGCAAAGCTTCATAATCTAGGATTATTGGGCTTCAACTATAGTCCATCCTTAGACACGGAAGTACAGACGGTGTGCAACATCAGGACCATTTAAGCGCACCAGAAGACACGTTCAGTTAGTGCCTGGTGTGCTTAGCTAGGGTCTACAGAAATGAGTCTTTCTGGAAGCCTGCCTTCCCACGTTCTCGGGGGATGCAGCAGGCTACAGGAGTCGTGGGCTGGCAGTGGTCTCACTTCTTGGCTTGCTTTCCACTCCTTTTGGAGTCTCTCCTGTCTTCTGGCCTCCTCAGTTGACAGGGCATTCCTAGGATTCTTCCCACACATGCCTACTCCCCTTGTGCAATTACAGGGCCCTATAGGGAAGAACACAGAAGAAAGGATCCTCTTACCCAATGAGCTGTTACACATTTCCTGTTAGGCCGGTTGGTTCTGCAATCCTATCATTCACTTTCTTATTCTGAAAGGAAAAAAAAAAAAAGGAAACAATAGTTTTGTTTTGTTTTTCTGAAAAAAGAAATTGACCTTAAGCTCTCAAAAAACATCTTCTGTGTCATCTTACTTTTCTCGTTGGTGGTCACATTACAGTTATGACTAATGAATTTGTGGATCCATTTTATTAGTGCCCTTGGCACTTGTTGATCAAAAAGCTGCCTTGTTTACTGTAGGGGCTTGAACTAGGCTCAGATCAAAGTGCTGCTCCTAATTAGACCTTGTTAAAAGCGCTTCAGAGTTCCCGCTTCACCTCCGAGCTCAGTGGCTGGTTTCTCAGGGAGTGTTACACTATATGTGTATTTTCATCCAAACTGCCAAGCCAAATGCAAACAAAAGCAGAAACAGGCCTCCAGGAGAATCCTGGTTGATGGGAAGAGAACTGTTTCTTTTTAAAGTCAATCAAGAGGGTAAATTTCTCACTTATTTGCATATAGCTACTGAGCACAAAAGCTGCCTTGGTTTCTTTTCCTTCCTTTCTTTTCTCTCTCTCTCTCTCTCTCTCTCTCTTTCTTTCTTTCTTTTCTCTCTCTCTTTCTTTTTTCTCTCTCTCTTTCTCTCTTTCTTTCTTTCTTTCTTTCTTTCTTTTCTTTTTTTCTTTCTTTCTTTCTCATAAGCAAGCAATCCCCTGCCTGTGACAGAGGGCTGAGCACACAAAGCCAGATCCCTTTGTGGCCTTAAGATGGGTGGGGGAGGGGAAACAGCCCACAAAGGGCAGGGTGTTCTCTGCAGCCACATGGTGACTGGAATGTTGCAACCCGGGTCTCTGGATTTTCCCAGCAGTCCCAAGTTTAATTAAATTAGTTTTGCCCCTTTGACTTTCTTCAGTCACCTTTGGACAAGATGGTCTCCATTATCCTGGACAATAGCCCGGCTCTGCCATGCAGTGCGGGCAGCATCCTGTCCTGAGGGAGCCTGGCACCTGCAGATGCTAGTCCTGCTCTGTAGGCCTGGAGACTGGAAAGCATGAGACCTGAGCTTTCTGACACCTGTTCCGCTGACACGGGCTGGCCCTGACTGTGCGGGTCGGGTCAGGTCATTTAATCTAGCTTTGAAGAGCAGAAGAGAGGCTCCTCTGTCTTCCTTTGAATTTTCTTCTCCTTCCCGTCCTGTCTGGCTATCAGAAAAGAGATATTCTAATGCTTACAGCCAGAGCTGGGTGGAACTTAGACTTTGGACACACAAACAAGGAAAGTTACAGTGGAGAGAGCCGGAACTGCAGAACTAATGGAAAACAGCAATATATTCGTATAGGGTAAAGCCGCCCCTCTCAAGAAAAGCTTAAACTGAACTCAAGTGAATTAAGTGAATTATTCTCATCACCTCGAATTTCTTCAAGTGGCTGAAAGGGTGACCATTTTTAGCAAGGGCTTCATTTGTGTGTGTGTGTGTGTGTGTGTGTGTGTGTGCATCTTGATATTTCAAGTCACAAGACTTATTCAGTTTAGGCCTCTAACTGTGGGAAAGTACCTTCTCATGCAGGCTTTGTTAGCTCACTTCCGCCTTCCAGTGGCCAGTGGGAAGCTGCTGCCTTCCCTAAGAACTTCTTAGACTGCCTTCCGTGGTGGCAGTTTCCCTCTTGACCCCTAGAACATCCCCAGCTCAGCAGACTCACGTTCTCCATCTCTAAAACAGCTAGGGAAGCAGGCAGGCACACTGGGGCCAGGGTTTGCAGTGAGTGCCCAGGGCTCAGAACACCTACGCCAACTACCCTAACTTCTAGGACACGGGAACAGGCTCCAGAAGGTCCATTGTCTTTGTACTGTTTCCTTGGGACACGGTATCACTGAGTTGCCCCATGGAAAACTAATATGGAGATACCAGTGTCCTCATGTGGAGTGAGACCAGCTCAGTCCACTCAGGCAGGCTTCACACCTGTAATCCTCCTGCTTGTTAGAACCTTGTCCACCAGGCCTACAAAGGGTTTATTTATTTATTTATTTTTTGAAAGCCTCCCCCCTCCTCATTTTGACTTTGACTACTGAAGTTTTGACTTAGGGAATACATGCTATGTTTTTTTTTTTTCTGCCAGAAATGCAAGATTATGTCAAAACTAAATTAAAAGAAGTTTGAATGTATTTGCATTTGCCTAGGAAGTGGTTTGTTTCCGTGCTGTCTGCGAAAGGGCTGTGTGATGGAAATCGGTTCATCAAAGCAGCAACTGATAAGTTATCTTTATAGTCAAACTATTTCATAATCCATAATTATTGGCCTTGCGTGAATTCCCAGCACTTGGAATTCATAAAGGTGCCTAAAAAAGAAAGTACGAAATGACCAGAAAGTTCTGTGGTTCGGCTGATTGGGTGCATACTTGCACTTTTAGAGGACTTTGGGTTTCACCAAGGCCAGGTCCTTGGATTGTGTCCTGCTGTCGTGTGGCAGGTAGAACTATGCAGAAAAGGTCACATTGTCCAAACATGGCATTTATGACATTCTTGGTTGTAGCAGGAAACAAACTTACACAGGGCTTGGGGTTAAATGTAAGCAAGCTCAAAGGTCAAAGGCTTAGCCAGACTTGTAACCGGAGACAGAGTGACACCCATGTGCCTTGCTGTGGCTCTCTATGTATGTATCATCAATCTTGCCTTCTTCCTTCCTCCCTCCCCCATTCAACTATTGGATTAATCTTCAGTTTGGATCTTTTTCCCAGGAAACAGCTCCGTTTCTAGTGGCCGCTGTCCCTTAGCCTTTGACCGCAGCAATAGCACAGCCACAATACATCTGGTTAATATGTACGCATCTCTCCCTAAATTCCAGCGGTCACCTGGGTTTGCTCAGATCCCACGGATATAGGTTGTCTCTCTCTTCATCTTAGGATTGAAGAATCAGAGGCGTACCCCGTCCTAAAGCATGGGCTTCTCCCTGTTTAGTGGTGAGAATGGCTTTGTGCTCAAGATCCCTTGGTCCCACACCCTACTTGCTTCATCTAGGTTCCCTCTGACGTTAATCCTTGAACTCTATCAATTTGTACCTTAAGTTCCTGACCTTCCCAGGAATTGAAGTCCCATGCACAGGAAGGACACTCTGATCTTCTAGTACAAGTAAATGGAGCTGTCTTTTGTGTACATGTTTGCATTTCTTTACAAAAAGGGATATGTGCAGGGGTCAGGAGTGAACGAGTACAGCAGGTGTTACATTATAACGGGGAAGGGGTTTGTCTCCGAGGGTAGAGTTAATACTTGAAAGATGATGGAGGTTTTTGTCTGAGACCTGTGTGTTTTGTTTCTTAGGTTCTCCTTACTATGACAACGTCCGTCCCCTCTCTTACCCGGATTCTGACGCTGTGCTCATCTGCTTTGACATCAGTAGACCGGAGACTCTGGACAGTGTCTTAAAAAAGGTAAGTGTCCAGTCTGAACTTTTGCCTTATCTTCTCTGATGAAACCCTGGGAACTTCCACACCAAAACAAAGTTCCCACACACAAATGCCACGCGTTTGGGTCGTTAATCTGCTTCATAAAGCTCAGAACAAAATGCTTTTTATGATCTTCTATTGTTTGTTTTGGGGGAGGAAATGGTGCAGACCTATTATAAGGTCCTACCTGAGCCTTGTCTTCATTTGCCAGACTGTCCCTTATGTGTTTGCTGTTGATCTCAATTCCGATATTGACCTTAATTCAATAGGAGTTATTTTGACAAGGCAGTTGTATTTCAGTAATTTATTGAAGGTAGTATAAGAGAAATATGTGTAATAGGGCTTATCCCTAGACGTGAGACAAAGCGAATTATAATCAGATGCATACCAAATACTAGTAAACTATCAGTTATGCTGAACATGTATGTTATCACAGAGCCCTGGTTTCTGGAAGCAAAGGTCGGTCAGATCCTGTAGGTGGAGACGGAACTAGCAGAAGCTATGGACCAAAGGAACCAGGGCTAAGAGGGATGGTACCTGTTGCAGTTGGGTCTTGAGGCCTAAGAAGGCCACTGTGTATGTGTTCAGGGCTGATGCTTGACCTTTGTCGGACTTGGCCCCAGTGTAGTTATAAGAACTTGTTGTCAAGGAGTTTAGTGGAGTTTAGTGGGGGCGGGACTTTGCAGTTTAGTTGCTGCTTGGCCCGCAGCAACCTAGGCTTTGTTCTTTGGTAGCTCTTGATGGTCGTAAGTGCTTGTAGATGGGGCAGCGTACTAGTCACCTACTCTTGTGGGTGCTGTGGGGTTTGAGAGCGAGACTCTAGCTACACTACCCCTTTTTTCTGTGTACAGCAGAGGTGTCTAACAGCGAAGAGTGTCAGTGGGTTTCTGAGGCCTGGTCAGAGTGAGGAGGAGGAAGTGAGAGGCACCTGTGGAGATGTGCTGGTTTTTTGTTTGTATTTTTTGAGACAGGGTTTCTCTGTAGTTTCTAGAGCCTGTCCTGGAGCTAGCTCTTGTAGACCAGGCTGGTCTCGAACTCACAGAGATCCGCCTGCCTCTGCCTCCCGAGTGCTGGGATTAAAGGCGTGCGCCACCACCGCCCAGAACCTCGCCAGCAGTTCAGCGACTCTGCACTCTTCAGAGATTGAAGGGTCCTTTTTTAGTTTTTTGTTCCTTTCCATTCAGAGGAATATATGAAACACAGGTTGACTTTTGCTGAAATCTGTTAGGAATACACCTTCCCTGTCTCCAAAACCTGTAAACAAGGACAGGGGGAGGCCAGAAACATCACACAACCCATAACAACGTAACGATAACAACGTAACGACGTGCCTACCTGAGTCTGAAGATGAAAGGGGCTCTTATTTACTGGAGTTTGTACTTGATGTTAGTATTGGGTTATACATAATTTATGACAGAAAGCTTTTCTCCTGTCCTCCTTTGATTTTATTATCAAACAAATAGTGGCATTGGACCTGTAGATATTAATACAAGTGTTTGACATTTGTGTGAGGCTTAGGGCTCATGGTAACTTCACCTGCCTTTTGTCTTACGAGTCTTGAGGTCCATTAACATTGGAGAGTTCAGAGTGACTTAAGGTAGAAAAGATTTCTTCTGCTTTTCAGTTTTTTAGGAGCATGTGGTAGATAGAAACTCTTAAATAGTTGTGGGAGAGAAGGAAAAGCAAACCTCAAAGGACAGACCAGGCACTCTGTGGGTTACTGTCCTCCATCGTTCTGGGGTGCTTGGTACTCGATGCTATTGCCTATGCTACACCTTGAGACTCGCGGCCTCCTCCTTGGGTGGCCTCTTACATCACTCTTCCAGAATGCCCCGCTTCTCTGGTATTCCACTTAGAAAACATTATTGTCCCTTCTGCTCTGCGAATCCTCAGAGAGCCATAGCTACATCTTCATTACAATTCTTCACATAGCACAAGAGACTTCCGTGGATGGGCGTAGAGGGGTCTCGGGCCCTTTATCCCCTCATCTCTGGGAGCAGTGATTTTCTTGGGGTGTTTGGCTCCCATCCTGATGATGGAGAACTCTAGTTAGAACATACAAAACCATGAAAAGTCATTTACCTGCTGTAAAGGAAACAGCTGGCCTTTGTGCCAGGGACTTCTGGAAGTTGTCATAATTCCAGTTAGGACAGGAAATAATTAAATCGTAGACATGACAGCAGTGCTTAACAGTTGAAAAATAAAATCAAGGTCCTATGGGCTATAAAACTAGATGCTGTCCCGTACTAGTTCTCTGCGTAAGCTACGGTCTGCATCCGTTCAGCCACTTGAGTGGAAGCTCCTTGAAGCACCTTCTGCTTTACTAATCGTAGGCCAGATAAAGAGCTTCCAGCACATGGAAGCATGGCCCAGTCTTTCATGATGGAGTCTATGAAATGCATACTTTTGCTGATGTGGGCTAATTCTTATGCCCAGCCTTCCACCTGGTATTCAGAAACTCGGCACATCCGAGGATGTAGTCATCCCTTTGGGTATGTCATTATTGAGGTGCTTTTGTCTTTTAAATCCATCCATAATTAAGACATTGTTGAAGCCACCTTCTGTTGATTCCCAATACATTCATGGTGGGAGGAACCAGTGAGTCATGCAGAATATAAAGCAATATACACGGGCACTCTACAGTTTGGTATCTGCTTACTAATTAAATACAAGCTTGCTTCTTCACTTGAAGATGCATTCCAATGTCTGCCAGTGAGGAAATTGTTTTCATTGTAGGCATGTCAGTACTTTGTTACATTTCCTTTTATTTCCTCTTCCCTAGTGGAAAGGTGAAATCCAGGAGTTCTGTCCCAATACCAAGATGCTTTTGGTTGGCTGTAAGTCTGACCTGCGGACTGACGTCAGTACATTAGTGGAGCTCTCAAATCACCGGCAGACACCTGTGTCGTATGATCAGGTATGTGTTGTCAGTGGAGAAAAGTCACCTTTCAGTGAGAGTGAAAGGAAGGGAATATTGTCGGTAATAAATACAATGTAGCCGTTTTTCAAGAGGTGAGACCATGGTCAGCTGAAGTATGAAATGTTCTGCCATTCTGTAGTAAAAATCATCAGGAACTAGGGCGCACATACCGTTGATACCCTTGGATGCTTCTGCTCGCCAATGGTATTAAAGTTCAGCGTGTTTAAGAGAGAATGTGGTCAAAACCAGTGGTTCTCTCGAAGAGAGGTTAATGTTCTTAGGTGTCCAGTAAAATCCTAAGTCAAGTTGTTAATAAAGCAGACCACCTTTTGGATGTTCATCATGCATGGATGGCCCCAAAGGAAAGAAAATCTGTTTATTAACATTCTCCTAAAACTCACCACCAGATTCTAAAATTTTTCATGGCAAAATGCCTACAGCTGTACGTGGTATGTATCATTTAAGGTTTTCAGTTTTAGGGCTGGAGACGTAGCTCAATAGTAGAGCGCTTGCCCAGCAAGAGTAAGGCTTAGGGCTTCATATCCAGCAAGACAAAAACGTAAAAAAATTACTATACTCACCTTCTTACTATATCCATGGGCACTCTGAAGTTTGGTATCTACTTACTAATTAAATACAAGCTTCTTTCTTTATTTCCTATTAACAAACTCAATATAATCATAGAAACTGATTAATTAACTTTCTCAGCCCTGTGTTTTGTATAGCCTGCTGACTGGGGTTTGAGGGTCATTCATAGTAAGAGAGGAATGAGAGCCTCATGAAGGACCGGAATGGACTCTGGGGGCCAAAGCACCTTTGTCAGATCTATGTGGAAGACATAGTGTTCATGGTTTCAGTATGAGGCTATGCTTCACAGTGGCCCTGCATGTGACCTAGGAGTTACTCACTTCTGGTTCCACATGGCAGTGAGGGTCACATGACACCCTAGTGTCTCTATTGTTTCTTTGAGTCCTCCTCTTGGAAGTTGGGTGCTCAGGGTTTTACTGCTTGGGCAAATCAGTATTTTGGAAGCTGTGGGGAGATAGAGCAGTTTATACTGAGTAATATAACTTGAGGGCCTTAGGATTGGATATTGAATATTTAGAAAGTTACAAAGTAGCTCATTAAGGAAAAAAGAATATGTTTTTTTGCACCACTTGAAAAATCCATTGGGCATATTAAATATTTTCCCATGCAAGATTGCTTTGTGGCCTCTTAACACTATCCGACATCTCTCCAAAGTCTCCCTGCTGATGGAAATTCTTTCTTCTACTTCACAGGGAGCAAATATGGCCAAGCAGATCGGAGCCGCCACTTACATCGAATGCTCGGCGTTACAGTCAGAAAACAGCGTCAGGGACATTTTTCACGTCGCCACCTTGGCGTGTGTCAATAAGACAAATAAAAACGTTAAGCGGAACAAATCTCAGAGGGCCACAAAGCGGATTTCACACATGCCTAGCCGACCAGAACTCTCGGCAGTCGCTACAGACTTGCGAAAGGACAAAGCCAAGAGCTGCACTGTGATGTGAAGTTTTGCCGTCTTTAAGGAGGACGCGGGCATCCAGTGTAAAAAAAGATAAAAATTAAAAACTAAAAAAACAAGAGCAAACCGGAAAGATGGAGTCCAATGAAGTACACAGCCAAAGTCACATAGACACAGGCTTAGGAGGCCCTTGCAAGGCTACCCAGTGTTTGGAATCCTGTCCTTAGGTTGGGCATGTAGACCGCGTGGTGAGAAGTGAATATGTTGAAGAGTTTTGAGGTGTGACTTGACGACTATGCCAAAAACAAAGGGAGCTGTAAACGGGCTGGAGGAAGAGGAGCGCCAGAACCTCCGAGAAGAAAATCCATGCTCTGAATGGTGCTTGCCTGTTTTCGGTTTTGTTTTTCTGTTTTTGTTACAACCTATTCATGGATCTCTACTTCGATTTGATTTTTTTTCCCCAATGTTTTAATCTCATTTTCAGAAAGTATATATTAGTATACCGTCCTCGTCGGGGAACTCGCACTGTGACCTTAGCGTTTAGTTTTCTAGGGGATGTGGTCTAATTTCCTCCTAGCTCATCATTAAAATGGAAATTGTATCGGGACCCGTGGGATTCAAGAGGAAAACTTCACGAGGCTTTGAGATTCTTGACTTCCTGAAGGTCGCCGCTGCGTGAGATGGTTTGAAAGCAAGGCTTCGGTGCGGCCTTACGGGATGCGTGGACCAGCACTGCGAAGATCGCATAGATCAAATAGAAAAAAAAGAGTGTTGCTTTATATTCTGTCTGATGGTTTTGTTCATCCTTGTGGTTGTCATTAACAAGTGGTAAATTGCTCAATGTAATATTTTGTGCGCTGTTTAGAAAAGAGAGTGTGGTTTTGTTTTCCTTTTTTTTGCCATCGTTGATAAAAAAAAAACCCGTGAAGTCAAATAAAAGGTGTCTTGGTTTGATGTGATAGAGTGATTTCAAAGAGAAGCAGATGGATACTGTTTTCACCAGGAGAGATAAAAGGTGAAGGGATTGAAGCAGAGAGCACAGTTTGTGAGTGAGGTTGTCTGGGAGAAAGTCACGTTTCAGATACACAGAGCAAAAGGCTCTGGCACCTGCTATGCCCCCAGACTGGCAGCAGATAGTGAACTGTTGCCTTATGCCACCTCCTTCAAATGAACGTTGTCCTGACAAAGACCCCATGTGCCCAAGATTTCGAAAACCCCAGATAGAAAGAAAAAAAAAAGCCACCTATAATGTCAGCCCTGCTATGCGCCTAGAGCATTTCTCAAGTGACTGCTAAACGTCACTTAACCAGATTCAGGCAGGGCCAGGTTCAACACTTGATCATTGATAGAGTAAGAATCAGCATTTAAAATAGTTGAGCAGTTCCTTCCAGAGAGGATATCAGATAAGACCCTCTTCTAGGTGGTGCTTGCTGAAAACAAACTTTTTTTTTTCCCCCAATGATGATGCTTCGTTTTTGAAGCGCTGAAGCTGTGTTTCCATTAAACTGTGGCAGGAGGGGAGATTAAGATAATTACAGCACCCAGTTCTGTGTCTTACAAGCACTTTGTCTCTGCAAGAAAATGCCATTTCAGTCATTTCCCATGAAAGTCAGACATTCTGCCAACGTAGTGTGCTTTGACTGGCGTGGTGCTAGGCTCTGGGCAGTATTACAAAATAGCTGGCGAGTGCTTTCTGTATTTAAATATTGTAAAAAGAAAATAAGTTATATAACTGTTATAAAGCAGAACTTTTTGTTGCTTTTCTTTTTTTTTTTAATGTTGAAGTCACTTTGTATGTTTGTTTGGTCAGTGTTTCCACAGTATTTATTAAAACGTACGTGTTTTTGTTTTTGCTTTTGTTTTTCTTCAAATAAAAAAGTAACCATGTCTGTCTACTTGGGATGTTGTTTCCTCCTTCTTAACTGTTCAGCTATGCTCCTTCCGGGATGACAGCAGAATCCGAACTAAGATTTATGGACTTAGTAAAGTTCAGAATTTGAGTCTCGGCAACACTTTCTTGGAAAAAGACAAATCTATCTATAGAAGATGTTGACATATTGTTTTTAAAAAGACACAAGAAAATGGGTCATACTTCAGTGATTTGAACATATACAAAGCGAGGCACGATAGTGGATAGGATCAATCTGTAAAAAGTTAACAGAATTCCCTGGAAGTCTTTCATAGTGGAAATGAATGGTGCACGCCTAGGTTGGGCAAGGAGATTTAATGTGACCTTATTGTGTCACCTGGGGACCTAGAGATGCCCTTGCACAGTGTATTCTTGTTCAGCATCAGGCTTAGCTCAGGATCCAACTACTGCAACTTAGTGGAGGCGAAACAAAACAAAACTAGACTCATTTATGGTGGAGGCATTGTTCAATACAGAACAAGAGGATGCAGGCATCCTTTCTGATATGAACATTGTCAGGTACACATGGAACTGTGTAGAGGAGAGAGGGGGCATAGGTCCCATTGGTCCAGTTGGTTGTCTTCAGCTAAAATAGCTACACATTTTTACACAAAGTCTAAAAATATTCTGTTAAGACTTCCAAACTATGGTTCAATATAGCTAACATATTTCATGTAAAAACTGCATCCTGTGGCTTAAAAAAAAATGGCTTTAGAAATCTTTTTTGGTATAGTCACTTATTTAGAAAGAATTCTCAGAAGAACAAAGCAGAGGGGAAGCCAGAGGCTCCTACGTGAGTGAACACTCTTAAGAGCATGGGCATCATGGAATAGCTGGCTGAAAGCTTTGGGAGCACAGACATTTACTGAATATGTTTGTAACTCATCCCTGTTGTCAGGAACTAAAGGAAATAAAAGCACTGTTCCAACCCAGCACTGGGGAGCTTCCATGCCTACATCTAAGTCAGACTTGCAAAAAACAAAACAGAACAGAACTTGTTTCTCAACAGTCTATGTTACCAAAGAAAGGGAGCTGGGGAGAGGAAAAATTCTGCTGACCTTGACTGCTTCTCTGGCTTGGCAGTAATGTCCCTTCTGGTCAGCTCTCAGTCACTTTAAATTATTGAAGACATTGGTCTATCTTTGCTCTGACTTCTGGCTCTGGCGTACATAATCTGCCTACTATGTGCACAGTCCTTTCAATTTATTGGTGACTGCAATCGAGAACTTTTTAAATACTGAAAGGTGGTCTTCAAACTCGGAGTGAGACTTTGTGTCTCTCTCAGGTGTATTAATCTTTTCCCAGAAGCAGTTGCTTAGAAGATTCTAGTCTTACAGAGAGGATGTTTTGAGTGTGAACTGGAAAATAGGCCTGGGGAATGGGTATATGGGAAGCAAGCTTTAAATGACCTCCTTCTTGAAGACCCTTGAAGCTCTCCATGTGCTTTATCTTCTTCTGGGTAGGTTATTTTGACATCAACAATGGTTCAAACCATACGGTCTTCATTTTGGCCATTTTTCCATTCATTCACCAGGTGTTTCGTGAGTCCCTCCAGGTACGCTCAGCGCTTTGCTGAGTTGAGCACCTAGTGCAATTAAAACTCACTCTCTGATGGAGAGTCGGGGGGAATTCATAAGGAAATGTAGTCAAGGTGGACAGGCAGGTAGATCACATCACGATGGGCTGATCCACACTGGCATGAACTGAGTCATGGGTGCCCGGCTGCTGGTAATAAACACTTCTGTGAGTAGCCAGCTCACCTGCTAACCCACATTCACCATGCTGTAATTCAGTGTGCAGGATGAATTCTTAGTGCACCCTAATGGCGAGGCTCCATTTAATGACAGCAGAAGAGCAATGACCTATTGCTAGTCATCACTGCATCCTTCACACAATGACCAAAATTTTAGTAGCTTGTTCGAGACTCACTAGGAGACAGTCCTCCTCAGTTAAGCCTGGACACACCCCAAAGAGCCATCGGTTATATAATGTACTGGCCTTGTACCTGGAACTTTCTCCTGTAGAATCTTAAATCGCTGAATAAAAATTAAAGTTGGCATAAATCCATAGGATCCTATTACAAAATTGAAATTATTTCTAAGGCATTGGTACAATATAAATTAATTATAGGCATCCTTTCTTTGAAAGTAGAGGCTTCATTATTTAGTGTTGAAGTATATATTTTGTGACATTCTAAAAATATAATTCTGAGCAATCTCACACCATTCACCCATGCTCCAAAACAAGTATATGCGGTAAGTGAAGAACCATCTAATCCGTGTTTGGGTGTAGTGACTGGTCGTCTACAGGGCCATTTGGAAGACCCAAGAGTTAGAACTCAGGCAAGCAGTGGGGAAAACACTACAGTTCCAATGCTCTTCCACAGTACCGTCACTGGCAGTAATCTGTGAGTACGGTGTGGTGTCGGGATAGCCACAGAGTTGTTGTGTGAGCCAGAGGATGTGGTTGCATCTCTTCTGGCCTCCTTAGCTCTTCATCCTCCCTAAACTTCCCTCTGGTTCACACCTGTCAGCCTGTGGCCTCCCTTCTTTCATCCTTATCTTGTCCCTGCTTCTTGAGAGGTGGGAACATTATAAGATGATGGAAGGAGCCCCACCAATGGTTAATATTCACGGCCTCTACACCCCAGGGTTCCTGGAACCGTGCAAGAACTAAGGAATTCCATAGCAATAATAATTCTGGAATCCAACCAAACTGGACGCTGTGGATACCAGCATTGAAATAAAAACTGGGATAGAGAAAGATTTGACCTTGACGGCTGGAAATCTTTTGCTTTGTGCCGAATGGTTGGTGGGGATGAGGAGTAGCGATGGGGCCGTCAGATGCATTAACCATATGCTGATTGCGTGATCCTTATTTCGAGGAATCCAGTTAGAGGAGGACTCTGCCTCATTCAGTTTTATTTTCTACAAGGCATGTCCTCAATAAATTGCCATCTGACATATTGAGGAGTACCTGAGAGGGAGCTACTTCTCTATACAGGGTATTCACACAATCAGAGAATAGGGAAGGAAATAGAAAACCCGAGTCAGTTCAAACAACATAGTGGCTCCCATGGAACTGACAGTCACCTGGGCGGTTTAAGTAAGTGCCACCAGTGGGCTGAGGTGCTGTGTGCCACCATCAGGGTTCTGCAGTGAGAGCTTTCCCCTCTTAAGACACTGTTGTGTACTTCCTGACTACTGTATACTTCTTTCCTTGGTCTTGCCTTCCTAATATGCAACTCATCCATTCATCCTAATCTCTATTAACTTATTCTCTAAGACTCATCATCATCATCATTGTCATCATCGTTGTTGTTATATAATCATGAGTTATTATTCATCATTCATAATTAAACCTAGCCTTTCAAAACAAGGCCAAAAGCAATCAGCCAACATGACCTTTATTATGTTTTAAAATGGTCTAAAATAAAGAAAAAAAACTGAGCTGGACTTTCTTGGTCAGCTTCTGGTAACAACTTCCTCAGTTTGTGGACAGGTTAAATTCTCTTCTTCCTAGACAGCAGATGCTCTAGGGTAGTTTGAGATTCCCAGCACTTAGCTGGCGACTGTAGCTGAGTCATCACTGCATCCCGAAACCTGCTGCAGTAGGCTGCAAGCTTATGAACGAATGAATGACTTGAACTAGTAAAACGAAGGATGCATCCAGGACTGTCCAGTCCTGATCTGCTTCTCTCTAGCACTCAGCATCTGATGTTCTCTCTGTGGTGCCCCAGCAGCTTATTAGACCCGGAAATCCTCTAAGGAGAAGGGAAAACGTAGGAAAGGCTGGTGCCCACGTGACTATCTGCTCTGCACCTGACCCACCTCAGTACTCCCTCTCCACCCCAGTCCCATACATACGTCATATTAGCGCTTATCAACTGCGGTGGTCTGGAGGTGTCCCCAAAAGTTTATGCTGGGGATTTGATTGTGGCGTGGTGCTGTTGTGCTATGGGTCTTTTGGGAGGGGTTTGGTTGAACTGCTCAGGTAGTTACATTAATAAATAGTACAAGAATGGCTTCCAGGAGTGGGTTCACTGGTGGTGCTTTTCTGACATGGGAGAAGACAAAATTTGTCTGCTTTCCTTCTGGCTTCTTCTTTGTGAAATGCACCAGGTATTGGTACCTTGATTCTAGATTTCTAAGCCCCAAGAACTAGGAAAAACAAATTTCTGTTCTTTGTGAGTATGAATTACTCATTCTTGTACACTCTGTTATTATTTATATCCATCACGAAGGGACTCAACAGTACGTAAACACATTTCTGAACTTTTACCTTTCGCTGCCTTCTTGTGCGACTATAGGATTTGTATACCACTATTCTAACCTGTAACTTCATTACTATCATTATTTTAAACCCTTCACAAGTTTTTCAGGCCTCCACATGAACAGTGTCGAGACAGGAGGTATGACAAATCACTGGTGGGGGAGATTCCTTTATTTTTTACGTCATCAGTCAGTGGGTGACCTGTTAAAAACTCAAGCTGCAGGCATGCAGTCTGACCTCTCTTCTGACCATTCTTCGTATACCCAGCCACACAAATTCTCTTTCTGCATTTTCCTTCTCTCCACATAGCATTCATTGAATACAACTCTTCAGACAGAAGTGTAGCGTGTTAAGTAAGCAAAAGCAAGCAAGCTCAAGGTATTGTAGATGGCTCAATAAGGGCTTTCCAGATCATGCCCATCGTTGGATGGAATTGAAACACGAATGCTGCCTTCTGTGGTGGAGGAGACTGGCTCTTGACCCTGCTAACAAGCTTGGGCCCCGCAGAGCCATAACTCATTATGAAAGTCGTGTAGGCGGAGTCACAGTCAGCCAGTGGGGGGTGACACCAGAGGCTCAGGCTGGAGGAGTGAGAGAGAGTGGTGAAGATGTCACGCTGGTGGCTTTGAATATGAAAAACAAAGGCTAGGAAAACGACAGAATTTGAAAAGACACAGTTACCTCTTAGGAACTGGAAAAGTCAAGAAAAGAAATTTTCCCCTGAGCTGGCAGAAGGACAGTACACTTCTCTGTTTTGATGTTTGGGGTTTTGTTGGTATTATTTGTTTTTCATTTTTTAAACGTAAGCTGATGAATTTGCATTGTTTTAAAATGCTCAGATGGTGGTCTACTGGAGTCCACACAGCTACAGCAAACCCACCCTTTTCTTCTGCCCCTTAATTCTGGTTTCTTTAGAGTAAGAGATGGTGGCCTTTGGCCATGGAATTGCCTCTAAAACTCCAGGCCACTCATAAAAACAGTGTACCTGCCATTCCTGAGTGTCACAGATCTGATTGGCTCTCTATCCCCAGCCGCTGGCCGCCTGATCTCTAATGTGCCATTCTTGACAAGCATGCCCCTCACTGCATAGCCCCTGATGCCCTCTAAATTCCTTTGGAGTAGGTGTTACTCCCGGCCCTGCTCCTGAGAAGCAAAGATCATCTGAGGGAAACAGCCCATGTTCTGGCTGAAGAAAATCTTCAGACATGTTCATCCGATGTTTATCCTATCATAACTAAGATCATTCTTGTGTGATGTTTGGAGAGCTGAACACGTGAACAGCTAGAGATAGCAGGACACTTGGTCTAGGCATGTAGAGTACATGTTAGACATGCAAAGTGGTAAGTGATGGAGCAGAAAAGGGACAATCAGAGGGGAAAATAGATATTGTGGAGTAACTCAGTTTTCCTAGAAGAGTAGAAATTTTATAGAAAAGGGAGATATCAAAGGTCAGCAGTTCAGGGATATTTAAACCTTTATTACTTTTAATTAGTTCCATTAAGAAATTAAACTCTATTAAAATCTGTAAGCCTTTTTTTACTTAAAATTTGCCTAAATCCATACATTCAAATACCCATCATGTTAGTTCCAAGTTTAAGTAGTCCATTGTCTTGATTGGATATTCATCCATGGATGCGGTTTCTGGCGTAGGGATTCTTTTTTCTGATTTGTTTGTTTATAAAGAACATGGAAACCAGTTTCATTCCAGGACTTGCCCATGGTCACCAAACTCACAGACAATGAATCTCAGGCTTTGGAATTGCACATAGCTCTTCTCCAGGATGCTGGCGGTAAAGGAGGTCCAGTCACAATGAGCAGCCATCTGATGGGACTTGGGTGCTGAGCTCCCTAATGTCTAGATGTGGTCCCACTGGCAAAACAGAGGGATCTTTCCGAGAGTGGAAAGTAAAGACAATGAGAGCAGTTATTGGCACGATGCCTTTTGCTGCTGTAAACCCAGACATTTGTGTGGCCAGCAGATCCTCTCTGAGTACTTCCTGTGTCTCAGACACTGCGTTCTGTGCAGGGAAACAGAGAGAAATTAGGTCCTTCTTTTGTCCTTATGGGTGACAGTCTGAGTGAGAAGGAGACTGAGCGAAGATGACAATTTAGATGATAAATAATTCTAGCAGCTGTTAGCAGAATCCTCTCGCGCATTTCTGTTGACATTCTCTTCTCATGCCCCAAATCTTGAGGATTCTTGGACATGTTACAGAACAAATAAAATGAGAGAAGTTTTTACTTGGTTAATACATATTTTCCCTCTGTAAGACTATGGACATTTACCTGTGGGAGGGACCCCCTACAAGACCTCAAGTGGCCATCAGAAACCAAAGATAATACCAAACTCTTGAGATAGACTTGATTTATCACAGTTGCCAAAATAAAATTTATAAAGCAAGCACATAAAGAGATCAACAATAAGAAATAATAGCAGAACAATTATAATAGTATACTGTAATAAAATTGCCAGTATCAGCACTTTAGCCCTTTGCAACCAGTATTCAATAAAATAAATATTTCTTGGTTACAAAGATATTTTCACAGTCAGTTTGCAAAGCAACATAGACACAAGTGATTCGGGGTGGGTGGCGTATACAACTCAGATGAGCTGAACGGAGCAATAATTCCCATGTCAACTGGGACGGAGCTGGACAGCGTGAGATTTCATCAGTGACTCAATGCCATTTAAAACTTAGAAAAGTGTTTATGTCTCAACTTGTGGTTAGCTATATATAATCCTGTTTATGAAAGAAATGTGCCTGTGTTTTAAATACAAACTCAGATTTTCTCTGAGGTAAAACGAAGGAGACCAGGGAATGGTGGAGTATGCCTTTAGTCCCGACACACAAAGCAGAGGCAGAGAGAGGCAGATGGATCTCTGTGAGTTTGAGGCTAGCCTGATAAACACAGCAAGCTCCAGGCCAGTCATGGTTATATTGTGAAACCTTACTCCAAATACAAAATACTGCAGTGTTCTCCTGATGCCATAAATGGTGGCAGGAAGGTATTGATGGTCATAGTCTGTACTCAACGGAGCAAAGCATTTTCTTCATGACAAACATGAGAGCCTGCATCTATGCTGATGAAGAAAGGAGAATACTTGTATATATGATAGAAGCCACTGAAACTAAAAGCAACCTAAGGGTGATGGCTGAAGTGTGCTAAAGGATAGAAGTCAGATGTTCCAGCCAACCCTTAGTCCCGTGAGAAGGGCCACGTGATGATGTCATTCCTTCTCAAACAAAGCCATCTTTCCAGGGCAAATTTTTAGTCCCCACCACAGGATCTGTTCAATAGCTTCCAGCAGAACATTTACCACCTGCCCTAAAGCTTTGCATGAGGATAGTGGGCAATTCCTTTAATACTGATTTAATGAGGAAGTGGCTGTCCAGAACAATGAATCACATCTACTCTTTTTTTTTAAAATCTTTTCTTTTTACTGTTTTTACAGCCCATACATTTTTCTCCACTCCTCTCCTTTCCTCTCCTCTCCTCTTCTACCCTCTCCCGTGACCCCCACATTCCCAATTTACTCAAAAGATCTTCTCTTTTTCTCCTTCCTGTGTAAATCCATGCATGTTTCTCTTAGGGTTCTCTTTGTTGACTAGGTTCTCTGGAGTTGTGGACTGTAGGCTGGTTTTTCTTTGCTTTATGTCTAAAAGTCACTTATGAGTGAGTATATATTATATTTGTCTTTCTGGGTCTGGGTTACCTCACTCAATATGTTTTTTCTCTAGATCTATCCATCTGCCTACAAATTTCAAGATGTCATTGTTTTTAACGCTGAGTAGTACTCCATTGTGTAAATGTAATGCATTTTCTTTATACATTCTTTGGTTGAGGGTTAGTTGTTTCCAGGTTCTACTTGCTACAAATAATGCTGCTATAAACACAGTTGAACACATGTCCTTGTGGTATGATTGAGCATCTTTTGGGTATATTACCCTAAAGTGGTATTGCTGGGTCTTGAAGTAGGTTGTTTCCTAATTTTTAGGGAAATCACCATACTGATTTCCAAAGTGACTGTACAAGTTTGCACTCCCACCAGCAACGGAGGAGTGTTCCCTTTCCCGTACATCCTCTCCAGCATAAGTTGTCATCAGTGTTTTTGATCTTGGCCATTCTGACAGATGTAAGATGAAATCTCAGAGTTGTTTTGATTTGCATTTCTCTGATGGCTATAGATGTCAAAAGAACAATACTCAACTTCAAATAAAAAAAATGCAGGATAGCCAAAATGATCCTGTACAATAAAGGAACGTCTGGAGGCATCACCGATTCCTGACTTAAAACTCTACTATAGAGCTACAGTAATGAAAACAGCCTGGTATTGGCATAAAAACACAGAGGAGGACCAATGGAATTGAATCAAAGACCCAGATATCAGTCTTATGAACACTTGATTTTTGACAAAAAAGCTAAAAGTATAAAATGGAAGAAAAATGGTGTGAGCATAACTGGATAGCAACATGTAAAAGAATGTAAATAGATCCATATCTATCACCATGCACAAATGAATCAAAGACCTCAACATAAAATCAACCACACTGAACCTGATAGAAGAGAAAGTGAGAAGTACACTTAAACACATTGGCACAGGAGATCACTTCCTAAATATAACCCCAGTAACACAAACACTGAGAGCAACATTTGATAAATTGGACCTCCTGAAACTGAGAAGCTTCTTTAAGGCAAAGGACATAGTCAATGAGACAAAACACAGCCTACAGAACGGGAAAAGATCTTCACCAACCCCACATCAGAAAGAGACTTGTTCTTTAAAATATAACAAAAAATCAAGAAACTTGACATCAAAAGAACAAATAATCCAAAAAAAAATCACCTCTGTTCTGAAAGGAGCATTCAGAGTTGTCAGATCATTCTTCCAGGCTCCGTAGGTCTGAAAACAGATGGCAAAGGAGAGTCCCAAAATCCAAGAAAAAAAAATAAATCTGACTGTTCTCCCTCTCATATCTTGGTTGAAACCTTAGAGAGGTGGGAGGAAAGACCCTGTCAGCTGTCAATATTGAAACACCTTTCTTAGAGCCTCCTGGCATGGCTGCAGTCCCATAACGCGACAGAACAGGCTGTGGGGAAGGTAGAGAAATGATAGCAGTTCACGACAACAGACGAAACTGTAAAGGATGAGTTTCCAGACAATGGACCCCTGACACGCTATTTTTTTTTCTCAACCTACTAAAGTGCTTTCCACAATTAGATACTGTAATGGAAAGTCTTAATTGCGTACTTGATGGGATGAGGCGTCAGCCTAAGAGACGCGCCTCAGTACATGTCTGTTAGAGCCTTTCCAGGGAGGAGTAACTGGGGGCCGAGGGGAATACGTGCCCTGGAAGTCGGCGGCACTTTAGCGCTTCCAAACTGGCAGTTCCAGAACACAGTCTTGTGCCTGTTGCCAGAACTTTGTCCCGAAAGTATCTCGCAGTCACTGATTTTGATGTCAGACTCGGAAGACCAGCTGCTCTCAGGGAGTCCCAGACCTCCAGCAGCAGGGTGGGACCGCTGAGGCATCCGGCTCTGGGGACTGAGAGGCTACTGAATTCTCTGTAGATGCCGACGAGATGGCTATTGTTGGGCTACCCAGCCATTTGCCTGCAAGCCAATATTAAACCTCCCTTTATAAGGCGCACATCTATGGCTTCCGTTCCTCTAAAAAGTACTGTCAAATACAGATGCCGAGAAATTCTTTTTTTGGTAGACAACTTATGCATAGACTTTTTTAAATTAAATTTTACTGGCATTATCAGCAAGGTTGTTTCTCATAAAACTGGGAATAAACATGTATAATTGCAACAATTTATTTTATTGCTGTTTCATGGAGAATGGTGGGTGTAACTGGAGAAGGAATGGATGGGATGGCCCCCACTACCCATCTCAGTACAACGACAGAAGCTGACCTGAAACTGGGCCTTCATCACCGTTACAAAGAAGCACATGCAGGGACCATTAGGCCCAGCAGCCTCCCCACCTCCTCTCCTCAGCACAGGCTCTCCTCATGCCACAGTCTTCTTCCCATCCTCCTCACTGTAGTCTCTGCTCCAGCTACAGAAGTTTCTTGAAACTCTTCAAGCTCATGAGGCACATGACTCATGGCTTACTAGTCCTTCTTAACAGAGCTTCCAAGTGGATCGTAATTGGTGTCCTAAAGTTGTAGGCCATTATTCTATAGAATGGAATTCTTTACATGCTATGATAGCCATAGTGTAGATTTCTTTCCCCTCTCGAATAAAATAATAAAGTTTTAATGTACGCTCTACATTCCTTGGCTTAATAGAGAGACAAAGAAAGGCCCTGTCTCATTGTCTCCCTGTCTCTGACATCCGCATCTACTGTTTCTTCTGCTGTTAGCACTATTTGGTTTTCCTGTGGTTGGCCAGATCTATGTGGCAAACTCAAGCTGCTAGCTCAAATTTCAACATTACTTTGATTAGTCCAGATAGTTTCCCATTGTCCATACAATTTGATTAAATGTTCTTGTTATTTGACTCTATGAGGCATCTCACACCATGAAGTGTATCCCAAGGTATTGAATGTACATGTAATTGTCTTATTTACCCTTCTAACTAAGTTTCTGGCATGATTCTTACAAGCATAAGGCCCTCAATAGACATATATGTATTAAGTGAGTAAGGATTTTTTAAAATTCTCTCTTCCAATAGCAACCCACTTAAATAGAAAGGAATGGCACAGCATGGCTTTGTTCATCCAAAGCTAAGAGAAGGAAACTTAGTTTAAAACATCTGATATCCAAACACAGGATTTAGGGAAAGGATACAGGGATAATTACAAAAACAGAATAGGTAATATAATTAATTATACGTGAAAAATAAACAAATAACCTAGGATGTTTTTAATATAGCAAGCAGTTATGTTTAAACTATGGAAAGTCTTGGGATGGAGTGGTGGTGAGGACAAAAATCTCTGGAAGGACCTTTTATCCTGTAAACTTTTCACATGGCCTCACTGATACCTAGTCTGATGCCAGAATCAGGTCTCTTACATAAGGGGAGACTGCAAGGGTCAAGAGTAGACCTCATTGTGGGACAGCTAGGGGACATGGAGATATTCTACATGTGAAGAGTAGCTTCATTCTTGACCTCATGTGATTCGTGTGAATTTGGGGTAAGACAATGAAGTAAGGATACTTGCTGTTAAAGGAGGCTCATGGAACTTGGGTTGACTGACCCACTGTCTATTCCACTGTCAGGGAGTCTGGTCAACATCTTTCCTTAGTGAATTATTAATAGAGGCTCACAGAAGATGCAGTTGAAATACAATTGGCCTTAAAGAAAAGCTTGCTAATGGAAATGCCTGAGAATCAGAAAGGACATTGAGGGAAGAGGTGGACTCTAAACTTTACCTGTCCAGAGCTGAGGTTCATGAAGCCTTTCAAAGTCTGGTCCCTTCTAGCCCTCAGGTGACTGCACCACGTCCTGGACTAGGAACATCTCCTTCCTCCCCCACCCCCCGGCCCCTCCCCGCCATTGTTCTCATGGGAAAATAGCATGAAGACATTTTTCATTTGTTTGTTTCCTTCCCCCTTCACAACTGTGTGTAGTTCCTGTAGCTGCCAGCAAGACACTCTAGGAGACAACTGGAAACGTTTAGAGGTGGAAGACTTCACAGTGTGGATTAATCTTTCCTTGTCTTCCCATCCCCACCTCCAATCTCGCCCAACCCCGCAGACAAACATGCCCCAAACAAGTCTACCCGAAACCACGAGGACCTCATGGTTGAGTAACAGATAATTACACAGTAGTGAGTTCTCTTCTGGCTAGCTTGCCTATCATTTCTGATCCTGTCTGCTTCTCTCTCACTGTCTGAGGGCCTTGTTCTTTTTGGCCAACGTCACTGCTTCTGTTACTATGAATAACCCTCTCTAATTACACTTCTCCAGATAGCCTTCTCAGTCTTGGGCACTGCCGAGGCCACACAATTCAGAGATCCCTTTTGACAAAGGTTTTTTTTTTTTTTTTTTTTTTAACTTTTTCAATCTTTTTAGATTCAAATGTTTTCACAATAAAAGTAATTTAAATTCTTAAGAAGCCTAATTTCTAAATCTGAACTCCTTTGTGAAATTTTCCAAAATTTGTCATGTGTGTTGTTTAAAAATAAAACATGGAATAGTAAAATAAACGAGGGTAGATGTTATAGCCAGAACATAAGTCAGCATCTGTGTATTATGTTTAATCAATACATATTTGTATAATAAGCAAAAAAAAATACTCTATGCCCTCAAAGATGAAAGCGTTCTTCGTGTAAAACATGCTTGGGCAATTTAGTGTGCACTGTATAAATAAGAACCATTGGATTACATTACAGCATAGAGTCCTATTGGGTGTTTGGCATCCCTTTCTACGGAGGTAGATAGGAATTCCTGGAATTTCTGGTCCTATCTTCTTGTGGTGACCAAAGTAAAAGAATAAAGCAGACAGGCAAAACATGACCCATCTGTTAAAAGTATCAGTTAATTTGCATGGCAACTTACAAGGGATTTAGATCCTCACTGACGTCATCTAGTAGAGCACAGTGTATCTCGATGGAGCTGCCACGCAGGCTTGAGTTGGAAGGACTGTGTCACTGGGCTCGGTTCTTACCATCTCTCTCATGGTCGCAGGATGACAGCTTAGTGGGATGAATGATGTAGAAGTGGATTTGCCTACCTTTCCTTTTTACCTCCTTTTGCCTTCTGAGTAACTTAGCTTGGTAGAAACTGGTAACTAACCCTCTTTCTTAAGGAACGGCTCTATCTGATCTTGGTGAAGAATCAAGGTGAATCTTCCAGGAGACAAGGTTGATTGCTTGCACGTATAGTAAGATAAGAGTCACTAAAGACAATCCTGACTTTTAAAACGTTTATTTCATGTTTAGGTGTTTGATGTGTATGCATGTGAATGTATATGTGTGTATGTGAGCGCGCATGCATGTGTGGGAGTATGCATGTGTGCATACGTGCGTGTGTATGCACATGTATGTGCATGCGTGTGTGTTGTTGTCTGTGCATGGGTTTAGAAACGTGAGCTTGGAGCTGCAGGCCGTTGTGAACCAACTGATGTGAGCGCTGGGGACAGTCCTCTGGAATTCAGTAAATGTTTTTAACTTTGGAGTCATTTCCTCGGTTCCCTGACTTTTTCTTTGTTTCAGATGTCTATATCTAGGTATAAAATTAGTCCAGGGGAATATTTTCACAGTATTTAAGTGTTTTTTCAAACTGGGACTGTCTGCCACTCTGGGCGATCAGAAAGAATGCCTTTGGAGAACACCGTCATCTCAAACTGTCTCGCTGTGCGGAGCCCACTTTATAAAATCCAGCATCTCTGTGGCAGCTCCACCTTATTCCAGGTTTCTTATCTAAGTGGTCTTTGCAGTTGATTTAGACTAAAGTCTAAAGCATTCTGAAGTAAGAGACTGTGATTTCTGAAAATTGATGAGTCCCGATTTAGGATTTCAAAGTGCCTGGGGACTTTGGAGAGAATCAGTTTGGGACTCTTGACACCTAACTGTATCTGTAAGAACAGAGACACAAGGGAACTTTCAGGGTGTGCAAAGCTAGCACAGAGCTGCTCTGTGCTCCTCTGCTGGAAACCTAAGTTGTAGACTCCATCCTTCTCTTGGGAAAACAAGAAGAACGCAAAGTCCCCTGTGACCCCAGTGTGACATGTGTCATGCTGTCCTCTGTGTCTCCCACCCTTGCCCAAGATGTCAACTTTGCCTCTTTTCTCATTTCATTTTCCCCACTCGCCGCTCCCAGCACACACATAGCTCATTTTTTATTGCCTTTATTCACCCAGTCAGTTTTGGCACTTGGCAGTGAATCAGGACTTGAATGACAGAACCATTTGCTCTTGGGACAGAGGTCTTATGGGCTATATCCCCACGCTGATGTTATAAACCCCCTTCCTCACCATCAGCATCATAGCCCTCAGCATCTCCCCCCCCCCACCCCGACACAGCGGTTTAACTGCATCTGAAGCTCTGGCCGCAGGTATCACTTCTCTCCTTTGTTGTCTTATTTTCTTCTGAATGACTTCCCTTAGTTTTTCTAGACAACAAGGTGAAAATTGAAATTAGGACCATAAAGGAATCAGATTTATGGAATTTCAGTTCTAACGCTATACTGAATTTAATTTATGGAATTTTGGTTCTAAAAGCAAATCTAAATTCTCTCATGAGGTCTTTGAAGAGAATATTTATTCACTTATATGTTGCCATATGCCAAGAAATATGGAAGATAATTCATGAGATAGTACCAAGCAAGATAATGGAATAGATATGTGAAGAAAATAAATGGATCCAAAGTTCATCACTCAGAGCAGTGGTTGTTTTAAAATAGGTCATAATTTTGGCTTTTATTTTCCCCAGCAAAGAAAAGAGGGAATCATCAAACACCTATGGGCCACAAAGGCCATTTTTGAAGAAAAGGAAAAATGTATATCTAGCCTGGGTTTCACAGAACAAATTTGAAATAAGTATTTCTCTTATGGAGGGAAGGAGCATCACACTTTCAACAAAAATTCTTTCAAATCACTTCTGTCTAAAAGTATACTCTTGAAAAATGAACAATACCAAACATTTTATTATCTATCCAATATACATTCATCCCTTAGTCAGTTTGCAGAGTAACGTTACCTAGTTCTCTGTTACATGATGTGAAATTCCGTGTGAATTCTGTACTATAACACCATCTAATTGAGAAAACAGGTGTAACTACAGAACTCCCTGAAGTAAGAAAGGGACTCATAGACCCCTGGTGTGGTACATGCACACTGGCTTGTACAGAGTCACAGGATCAAATCCTGGCTCATTTGCTTGTATCATTGCTAGGTACATCTGAGATTTTGAGATTCAACTTTTTTTTTCTCAGAGTGTGATATGATATATGATAATAGCTACAAGTTTACTACAAGTATCTTGATGACATCTCTCTCCTCATATATTTGGCATCATGGAAAGAAAACTCTTCCTAAGCATGTGACGCTGTCTCTTGCCGAATCAGAAGCTCCCTGAGCACACTGTACCCCCTTAGCCTATCACATCATTGATCTTGTATTGACACCTGTACTTCTTTGACAAATATGTCTTCCTGGTACCCTGTCTGGTGCCCGGAACCTACCCTCCATAAATTTTTGTTGAATAAATGAATGACAGAATGGAAAACAATTGAGAGGCGCAGAATGTCTCAACTTTAGATGCAGGCCTGGCTTCTTATCAGCTCCATATCTTGGTTTAGGGAAATTACTTGGTTGTTCGAACAGGACAATGTGCTCTTATCATGAACTCTCTGGTTGAGTCTCTAAGAATTCAGTAGATAAAACCCAAACTCCTGACTCTTTTTGTTTTTATCTCACTTCATTTCTGGGGGAGCTAATAAAGATAATAGGCCATCTTGTTTCCTCTGGTGATAAAAACCGTTGGAATTCTTGGCATTAGGCTCAGGGAATCAAATTAAAGAAGGCTTTAATGTGCACCTTGAAGCATATTTAATGCTTGACATTTATTCTATGATCACAGTTATGGTAGCGACTCTGTCCCATAAATTATTTAATACACTAGTGTATAAAGTGATTTGCTCACCATGTAGGAAAGGAAATGGGACACACAATTCACACACACACACACACACACACACACTCAAACGCACACTCCTATTATAGCTAATAAGCAGGTCTGGAAAATTTCAGGCTACAAAAATCAATACATAAAAGCAGTTAAATTTCTACTTACTAAGCATGAACAATCTGAAAATTAAACGATCTCATTTTTGACAGCATTAGAAAGAATAAAATATTAGCCAGGTGTAGAAATAAGTTTAAATGAGGAGGTAAGAGGCTAGTACACTGGAAAATGCAAGAAAATGAGAGGCATTTAAAGAGACAAGAGTAAATAAAAATGCATTCATGGCCAAATATTGAAGGCAATACTGTTCAAAAAGTAACCTTTAGATTCAGCAAAGCCTGATTCAGCACTTCCCATCAACGCCTTGAGGGTGTCCTCCACAGACATTTAAAAATCTGTCCTAAAATTCTTATATCATAGGGAAGGACCAGGAGTATACAAAACAGTCTTGGGAAAAGGACTATATTGGAAGATTTAGTTTCCTGATTTCAAAATTGGCCATAAACCGATAAGGATGAAACCACCTCTTAAAGGGAAAGAAAAGCAATATGGCACCCCCGACATAGAGCAGTAAGGGCCAAGAACAGCCACCCAGGTGTAAGCGGCTGAGGCTGACAAGTGTCGAGGCGAGTCAGTGGGGACAGGCATCTTACAGGGAGTGCACTGCTTCTGAAAGTGGCGCTAAACAACGTGACAATTTTAATAGGGACTTCCAGTCTTTTGCTATGATAGACCTGGTTCTGGGGAAGCTGGCTGCTCACGTGAAGATAAAGAAGATAAACATCTGCTGTGTACCACGTACAAAAGTCAGCTGAAAGGAACAGAGACATAAACATGCGGTGTAAGACAGAAAGAAGTGTCTCATGAGCATGGAAAAACGTTCCTACGGCATGGCCTTTGGCAAAATTCCTCAGATGCGACATTCAAGGCGCAACTGTAAGCAAAGGCAATGGCTTTAAGCAAAACTTAAAATTTTCATGTGTTGAGCCAGGTAGGGTGGAGTACACACCTTTGATATCAGCAATTGCGAGGCAGAGATCTCTGAGTCTGAGGGCAACCTGGCCTTCAGAGTGAGTTCCAGGACAGCTAGGGCTGAAGAGAAACCCTGTCTCTCAAAAAAAAAAAAAAATCATGCATGCATGAAAGGATGTTTACAAAAGTAAAAAACACAAATTAAATGAGAGACTGTGGAAGACACATTGGATGTTTTCATAATAAGATACAGGACAGGAGTAACTCAAAGAACCAGAGGTTAATTTTGACTCTTGTTTCAGTTTCAAGCATGGTACAGAAGGCACGGGGGAACAGCTGAGCTCACTGTGGTTGTGGCCTATAGTAGACACTGTTCATTGCCGAGTGGGTCAGGGATCCCAGAGCCAAGCAGGAACCAAGGGCTGAGTAAAACCTTCAGAATCCCACCCCTGCTGACCCATTTTGGTCCACTAGGCCCTACTTTAGGAAATTTCCAAAGCTTCCAAAAAAGGCACTAACTGCAAAGGCAACATCCTCAAAACATGGTACCTTTCACATTAAATCATAAGGAAGAATTTATAATGCCTGCATCTGATATGAGATGATTAAAATTTTGAATACTAGAAACCAACATTTAGAAAGCAGCAGCAAAAGACATCCAATTAAAAACTGAGTATAAGATTTGAGTAGACTTATTTGAGTAGGTTATGCAAATGTCCAGTCACATAAATCTATGTTGAACCGCACTAGCCTTTGAGGAGGTAAATATTAAAGCAGCCATTGACTGTTTCCTCATAGTCCTTTTGAGTGGTTCCTTTATGACCAAGGAAGAAAGAAGAAAGAGAAAATGGTAAAAGAAAAATATGTAAAATTAGAAGAATCCAAATATGGACAATGTTGACTGTTTGCTTGAGGTTCTGATTCTTTATTAAAATGTTAGCATCCTTGTGCGCCCTTCCCATGTGTTGTATCTCAGTCTTTTCGATGTTTGCTTTCACACTAAGGCTTTCACTGACTTCCACCGCTCTATTTACCATGGCCTGCGGCTCATCTGGACTTCCAGCAGGCAGGGCCGTATACTTTCAGCAAGCAGAAGCACAAATTATTGATTCTCACATCACTTATCTGCACACCTCTCCTCATCCTTCAGGGCTGTTGCTATTATTAATTCCAGGAATATACCAAAGAGCAGCGGGGAGAGGCCACACCCCTGCAACACGGCTACGATTGCCTTTAACCTCATCACTTAGTTCTCCGCAGACTCGCAAAGGTATCTTTATAGTCATTTTCTAGTACTCTTATGATTTTCTCTGGGTACCTGTAGAGAACCTCATTGTTTCCCAAAGTCCTTTTCTCCAAATGCTATCGAATGCCTTCCTGAGGTTGATGTAACAGACATAGAAGTCTTTTCCAAATTCTTCGTATTTTTCTGCCAGTTGCCTCAAAGTAAAGACCTGATCAATTGCGCTCCTGTTAGCTCTGAATCTGTACTGAACCTCTGCTAGGATTCCCTCTGTACTGCCTTTGATCCTTAGCAGGATAATAGAGGAGAAGTTCTTGCTGCTATGGCACAACAAACTAATGCCCCTGTAATTTAAGCAGTCCAGCTTGTCCTTCTTGAGTATGGGATTTATGACTGAGTGCTTCCATTCCATAGAAATCACTCCCATAGCTCTCTGAAGAGTCTGAGAAGCACCTTGGCCTCTGAGCCCATTGTAGCTGCCCCCAGCTCCCCCACCTTGTTGTCAATCTGGGAGGAAACCTCAGTTCAAAGCAGAGAGCTATTTCAGATGTCAAGAGGCAGATAGGGATAGCGAGGGCTGCATTCCAGGCACTAGGAATGGTTTGGGCAGCAAGAGACATAACAACAACAACAACAACAACAACAAAAAATTACAAGTATATGAGACCCTTGTCTTGAGCTGTCTTCTTTACAACTCAGAAACCTGGACAACGAAACGCTCCTCAGAACAGCAGCGGATTGTGTTTGAGATGGCGTGTCCCAGGAGGATTCTAGGTGTCACACAAAGAGACAGGCTGCGCAATGATGACAGTAAGAAACATCCATCTACAGAAGGACGTAAACTACAGGATATCGCAATGGCACTTGAGATACTTGGGCCATGTTATGAGAATGAAGGACGGCAGATATCTGAAAATACCACTGCTTGAAGGAGTGCACGGGATAAGACAAAGAGGAAGGCCCCCAAAATGCTGAGTAGACAGCATAAAGGAAGACTGTGGGACCTCGGGTATGACAATAACACAAGCATCTAGGACTGCCCAGGATAGGAACCACTGGAGAACTGCCATACATGGGCTGGCCATGCATGCTTAAGCATTGCCGGGGCATAAATGATGATGATGATGATGATGATGATGATGATGATGATGATAAGGATTCAAAAGCCCATCACTAGATGATGAACAAATATAATGTAGCACATCTCTACACCGGGGGATTACTCAACCTTGAAAAATAAATGGAATTCTGAGTGGAATCGGAATGGAATTTTGTGGCACATACCTGTAATTCCAGGAGTCTGGGAGATCGATGTAAGAGAACCTTAAGACAGAGGATCTTAAAAAAGTACCAAAGCTGAGGATGCAGCTCAGTAGGGGATCACATGTTGATAATGTACAGGGTTTGATTCCTAGCCATGGAAATTGTGTGTGTGTGTGTGTGTGTGTGTGTGTGTGTGTGTAGTCTTCATTTGTTGTGGTGGTTGCGCTAAGTCTTCTGTAGAAAGCCCAGATCATTAGTCACACTTGAAATCATACTACTACATAAATTATTCTTTCCATATTAATTTTAAATCTGTATAGCTGATATTTAATTATGTGGTTCATTTAAATTGTTGACACGATAACAGTATACTCTGATAACACTACAAAATGGTGACTCTTGAAACAACCAAACTAACTGACATCGATGTAAAAACACAAGTACCATTTGATTTTATTTATATAATGTACCTAGAAGGGTAAAATTCACAGACCGCCAGGGGATGGAGACCTAAGTATCTCAGTGCCTAGTCTCTGCCTGAGATGAGGCGAAAGTTTCAGAAGCAGGCAAGGCTCATGAATGTGCAATGTTCGTGAACCATTGAATTGTGCCTTTCAAAACCACTGACATGGTAAGTATGTATTTGCATATAATGTAAACTATATTGGTACTCGCTTTGGCATCACATATGCTAAAATTGAAATGATACTGAGAAGATTAGCATGACCCCTACGCAAGGATGACACACAAATTCCTGAAGCGTTCCATATTTTTACTGAAATTGGTATGTAAAATGAAAGGAGATAGTTTGTTTTCTTTTTTAAAAGAAGAAATTATTAAAAAATATAAAATATATTGTATCTTATTAACAAAGCACATTAAATGTAAATTTATATAAATTATACTATACAAAAATATATCATATATTTTCGCAACAGAAAACAAAGATCAGATTGTTTTCAGAAGGCAGGGGAGGAGTTTATTGCCACAGTTTGTCTTAATGGCAAACACGAAAAAAAAAAAATAAGATCATAAACACAAATTATTTTGTGCTCTAAATTATTGAGACCAAGTTTCAGAAATAACAGTTTTCAAGTGATGACATAGAAATTTGAACTTTATATTTCAGGAAATTTACCAAGGGAAATGTTGTTTTAAGTTTGATATAGAAATGTAAGATAGAAGCTTTTAAAAGTCATGTGCAGCATTTATCTAACTATATGTTGAAGCCACATCTTATTTAAAGATATCACTTTAAAGGTAATTGTATTATTGAGGCATTCATATTTGATTCTCAACTGGGTAAGTAACAATTGCCACTGAAATAAATTCTTTATTCTTGGATGCTAAAATGCCCAAGGTTTTATATTCTTAGGTGTATTTTAAATTTTTTTTCAAAAGATCAGTTAACTCACCTGAAGATTACATCTCTATTCTTTGCATTTTTTTAAAAAAAATCATCCACCACTTCCTGTCAGAGACATTAGTGGGTTTGGCTGGTTCCCAGGACCTCTGCCAGGCTTTCATCTTCAGAAGCACAATTGTTTCCTGTACGGGTTAACTCAGAACCAAAAAACTCGCTCCGCCACTGATGTGGAGCGGAAATGTTGCATGGTTGACACACGCCTATTGGCTGAAGACATGAGCAGCCTTGCAGCGTCTCACACATGAAAGTGCCTGGCGTTCCCTTCACAAAGCACACACTGCCAGAAAGAATTCTGCATACACAATTAGTTTTATTTTCGTCTCTGATGTTGCTTTCATTGACATGTGTGGTCCTCTCTGTTCTTCAGTTTTAGAATATTTGTATTTGGCACTTCAGGGAAAACTCACAGGGAGACGCCCGTTCACTGTCTGCTGTCTCTCTCACCTGGTTCTCTGCAGAGACTTCGAAAAACAGCACCAAAAGCAAAACTTTTTTCTGGAGATGTCGCTCAACTCCCACCTACAACAGATACAATCAAGAAAATATTAATTCTTTCCCCGACTTGATAATATATTTCTCCAGTTGGCATCTCACATGAGACTCTGAAAATTATTTGACACCATGGGTGTAGGGTAGCGCACACACTGCTGCTCCCCGAGTTATCCCTTGTGCTCATTTGTTGTGGTGACAACCTAAGTCCCCCGGAGAGAGTCCGGATCACTACGCGCAGCGGAAAGTCATAATACTGTAGGAATGATTTGTTCCTATATTAATTTTGAATCTTTATAATCGATGCCCACCCAGTTGTCTGACTTGTTTAAATTGTCGATAAGCTTCCAGATACAACTATAAATGACATTACTTAGCCTTAAAGATTAATTGTTGGGATCCAGAACATTCCCTTTGTTAGGACTTCCAAGGATTTAGGTCAAACTCCACATTGTGAATCTGTATAAAGAGGCAGGGCATGAAATTTGGAAGTCAAAGTTTGAAAATCAAATATAAATATTTAATGTAGACACCTTACTTATGAAACTAACTTTTATTTTAACATTGCTCCAAATTGCCTTCCGTGTGGTACCTGTAGAGGGAGAAGAGCCCTCCAGACTCCCTGGAACTGAAGTTATGGACAGCTGCAAGTCACTCCAGTGGTACTGGGAGTGCTGGGAGTTGAGCCTGGGTCCACTATAAGAGCAACTGTTCACCACTATGTCACCTCCCAGGCCCCTGCTTTTTTCTTATGCTACTTAAACTTTCTTCTTGGAACTTCAAATGATCAAAGGCAGTGTTATAAACTCAGGACAAAAAAAAAAAAGCTTGGATTAAAAATACATGCGATGTCATAGCTGTCTTTAAAGGCCACTTTTCAACTGTATTTCTTTTCTTTAAGCTGCTTAAAAAAATAGCTTGTATAAACTCAAGGAGATAAAAAGGAAAACACCGGTTTTACTTGCTCTAGTCTTGCCTAAGGCTAATATCGTCTGTGCCTTTATCATTTCCCCTAAATAGCCCTGAGCGAGCCTAAGCCCTGTTAAACTCAAAGAAGCCAACTGGTAGGATCTGAAGCTTGGACCCAGGATGTCCAGAGTTGGCCAAAGCACATGGCGATATTGTTTCTCCAAGGGAGCAGAACGCTATATGCCCTGGGGACAGAATGGGAAATGTGCTTTTAGTGCCTGTGCCCAGTTTCAGACCCAGAATGGCTAAAATCTTTGGGAACTTTTGAGTGGGGGTGGCTGAGATGGTCCAGTGGGTAGAAGCGCTTGATGCCAAGCCTGAAGACGTGATGCCTGGAATGCACAGAGTGGAGGAGAGAAGCAGCAAATTGCTCTCCGGCCTCCACGTGCACACACACGCCTACATGATAAATGTAGTTATCATTTAGGAAAGAATCTTTGGAGTGGTGAGGTGAAAAAAGCACCTGTTATTTACTCATAATAAAATGTTTCTAATTATACCTGAGTTTATGCTAATGAAGTAGCTTTAGGAGGCCTGAGGCTGGTTGCTGAAGGAATGATCGTCAGTCTAACTTCCTGACCTTATAAGAGGAGGTGGGTCCTCAAGGTTTACCTAATAACCCTTCACCAATGGTTGAATAGGACCTGTGTAAGGAAGGTCTGTACAAATGTCCTTTCGAGCAGCTCTGAGTGGGTCAGGGGGCTATCATGGTGGCACACTAGAGAGGACATAGGAGCTTAAGGGACTTCCACCCTACATCCCGTCCAAATGCCTCTCATCCATTTGGTTATGACTGTGCTGTACCTTTTGTAATAAATTAATAAAAACAAACAAACCCACTTTTTCTGAGTTGTGAGCCATTTTGGCAAATTCGTCAGCTCCAGACAGAACACACACACACACACACACACACACACGCACACACACACCCCACAAATACATCTCCAGTTGGTCAGAATGGTCACCACTTGAGATCTGCAGCTGTTGTATGAAGTAGGCGCATTTTTGTGGTGCAGAACCCTTCATTTGTCGGGCTTATACTTACTGTTGGCAGTTAGTGTCAGGACTGAGTTAAATTGTAGGCTATCGGTTGATACCAGAGAGAACTGGTCAGTTCTTGATGTGGAAAACTACACATATGGGGTTTAAATCAGTTTGGTTTTGTCAAAATATCCTACTTTTTACCAGAACGAAATGCCTCCCAAGTTATAAACTGTGCTGTTAGGTTTCTTGTGCTGTAGGTTTTACTTCAAATAAGTCAGCAAATGACTCAAAATGCCTTTAGTGAAGAAAAAAACTCTTCAGAATATCGGAAAGTATCACTCCCGTACATGAGTTATTGGTAGGGCTGACTTATTCCAAGGTGTGAATATCCCTCCCAAGCTTCTCAACACCTTTCTCTGATGACAAAGAAGACCCCAAACACATAAACAATAGCAGAAACTAATGTGCAAACGACTAAGGTCTGGGTTAATTGAGTTTAACATAAAAGGTTGAGGCTGCCTGTGACTAGGGGGGTCTTAGTATAATCAATGGCAGCTCTGTAAAATTTATTCTTTGGTGCGAAAGCTTCCCCTCTGACCATTTGCTCTCACCTTCACTGCGTCCATCATGAGTTGCAAGAATACTCAACACTTGTAAAGTGGGCTCCATGTTAGATGATCTTTGTCTAAGGCTAAGCTAATGGAAGTGGATGAGCTTTCTCAGGCCATGTTGGGCCCATTAGATATGTTAAATGAATTTGCAAAATTAGGATATTTTTTTCAATTTTTCTCTGGGTTTCTTGAAACAGAGTTTCATCACCGGTGGCATAACACCTGAACTCTTAGCCATTCTGGCACAGTATTTCTTGGTATATCACAGTGTGTGTCTTGAGAGAGGGGTCCACTGGAGAAAGCAGGCAAATGTTTCATCCCTAATGGGGTTCTGTTACTGCAATACCAATGGCTTGTAATAGTGAAGAGCTGGGCAGCCAGGGCTGCTCAACAGATGCTTTCCATGAGGAATCATGTTCTCCATCAGCCTGTTTCCTTATACTGACAACCAGAAAAGGCTGTGGCGTGAGTGAGAAAGAAGAGTGGAGAGGGTCTGCAGGCGACCGTGGAACTGTTCCATCTTTTCCTGGGCCCAGGAGAAACAGGAAGAGAACAGGAGCCTGTGGAAAGAGAGGGAACAAAAATCTACCAATGACAAAGGAGGCATTTAGGAGGTGGATGCCAAAGGATTGCAGCCAGTCCAGATTGCACAGTGAGTTCCAGGCCAGCTTAGACTGTAGAGTGGGGTCTTATCTTTCAACAAATAAACAAAAAACAGTAAAAGTAAAAGAAAAGCAGCAAGACAAATCTGACAAACTTTCATAGAGTGATAAGAAAAAAGATATGAGAAAAAGAAGAAAAAATTATTAACAGGAAATGAGTAGATGTTCTGGCAGGAAACTGAGTAACAGGTTTGAATGAAAGCACATCCACAGCAAGATGGGAATGGTTGAGGGAAACCAAAAGGGCCAGTGAAGGATCTAGAACCAGTGATGCTAGAGATGATCCAACACACACACACACACACACACACACACGCACACACACACGCACACACACACGCACACGCACACACACACACACACACACACACACGCGCGCGCGCGCACACACGCACACTCTGAAGGATGTTTGTACACTTTGTGGAGGTGTATTGCTATGATTGGTGTAATAAAAAGTGAATGACCAATAGCTAGACAGAATGTACAGGCAGGATTTTCGGGGCAAGAAGGGAACAGGAGGAAGGTCTAGGCACTTGGAAGTCATCAGCCAGACACAGAAAGGAGGCAGGAGGTACAATATGAAAGAGAGGTAACACTATGTGGTAGAGTGTAGATTAATAAAAATATGGATTAGTCACATATAAGAGCTAGTTGAGACAGAAAGATAAATTTTTCAAGGCATAGAGTAGGAAACAAACTGAATGTATAATGTAGAAGAGGAAGGGTAGAAAACCAGCATATAAATATATCCCAGAAGAAAACCTTCCTTCAGAATGCACACATTGGCATTTCTAGCAGACACAGTCTCATACCCATAAAGACTCATCAACATTGCTGCCTATGCAGGTTTGAGAAACAGTGACAACTGATTGGCATGCTAACATGGAAGGGGAAAAGCTTGTGGGGTCTCAACCCTTGACAAAGAACTATGGGCAACTTGGGAATGTTGAGAGTTGGATAATGGTCTTCCCCAGGGAAGAGCCCTCCAATTGATTATTCAATGCCAAATTGCCAGATAATATTATACAGACTTAGCAGGTTATATTTATGCATTTAGGTATATATCTAACAACAATGAAAGAAAAAGAGACCTTGAGTTTGAGAGTGAGTAGGGGTAGGGTTGCATGGGAGGGGTGGGAGAGAGGCAGGGAAGAGGAAAATGATGTGATTGCATTATCATTTTGAAAAATAGAATAATGTTATAAAAATTTGCAAACCACCCCGTAAAAACATAAGAAAGTCAACATTGCCTAAAATCTCCATATTCTAGAAAATGTTGATTAAAAAAACTTTCTCTTGAATGATTACCTTTAATCCCAGAACTCAGGAGGCAGAGGCAGGTAGGTATCTCTGAATTTGAGACTCAGTCACAGCTATCAAAAAAAAAAAAGAAAGAAAGAAAGAAAAAGAAAAAAGAAAAGAAAAAAATGAGATGGAGAGATTCAATAATCTAAAAATGATAGTTGACTTAAAATGAAATGAAGTTTATACCCTCCCAGCATGCATAACAAAATATCATAATGATAATAATACCAGAGTAACTCATACAGAGCTTTGAGGGAGAAAATGGTAAGTCAAGAATTATAAGCTGGGAATGGTGGCATACACCTTTAGTTATAGTGCTCGGGAGACAGAGGCTGGTAGATCTCGGTGACTTCAAGGCCAGCCTGTCTACCTAGTGAGTTTCAGCCCATCCAGAGGTATAAAGTGAGACTGCCTAAAAAACAAAAAGCAAAAGCAAAAACAGATAAGCAAAACTGACAAAGGATCAAAGCCCAGCAAACTAAAGCAATGTCCAACCCAAATGAAACCAAACTAAAAGCCCACAAAAACAAACAAATGAAAACTCCTAAAGTTCACATTTTGTTGTACTACTGTGATGGTTTGGAAGAAAATGGCCCCCAAAGGGAATGGCACTATTAAGAGGTGTTGTTATTTTGGAGTAGGCATGACCTTGTTGGAGGAAGTATATTGGGAAGGCAGACTTTGAGGTCTTATATGTGCTCAAAATACTATCCAGTGTCTCTGACTACTTCCTGTTACCTATAGGATTAAGGTGGAAGAACCCTCAGCTCCTTCTTCAGCACCATGTCTGCCTGCATGTTACTTTGCTTCCTTCCATGATGACAATGGACTAAACCTCTGAACTGTAAGTGAGCCACCACAATTAACTGTTGCTGTGGTCATGGTGCATCTTCACAATAGAATAAGATAGAAGTTGGTACCAGGGACTGGGGTATTATGATAGGCCAGACCACGTTTTTGTTTGAAGGAATATGGACCTTGGGACTGTGGATCAGACAGAGTCAAATGCTTTAAGTGCTGCTTAAAGGACAATACTAGTAAAAGCATGGAAGACAGTAGCCTTGAGTGATTTGAACTGTGGTGGGCCAGTTCAAGAGGTTTCAGAGAAGAGCTTTAGTGTGTTTAGAAATTGTTCTGGTGATATTTTGGTAAAGAATGTGGTTGCTTTTTGCTTCTGTACAAAAAGCTTGCCAGGGGTTAAAATGAAGAGTTTTGGATTAATTCTCTTGGTAGAGACAATCTCAAAACAGCCTAGTATAGACTCTTGTGTGGTTTAGTGTTAACTGTAATCTTCATAATGAAAAGGAGCAAGCTGAGCAAGGGAAAATATTTGAGAGAACAGAAGCACCAGGAGGCAGAATGGAGCTAAGTTCTATGTTCAAGGAGATAAAAAAGATTAAGAAATGGAATAAAGAGAGTCATGACCTAGGGCAAGATCCCACCCAGCTAAATTTCTAACTTGAGAAAAAGATTTAAAGAAAAGCTGAGAATTTATGCTCAGAACTGGGAAAGCAGAGGCTGGTGGATCTCTAAGTCTGAGGCCTGCCTGGTCTACAGAGCAAGATCCAGGACAACCAAGCTTAGACAGTGAAGGAAACCATCAAAAACAGAAAGTTGGTGAAGATGTTGAACAAGGGGGCCATGTTCCAGCCTCAGCAAGCAGCAGAACTTGGTAACAACTTTGGTCATGTGTTTCTGGAGTTAAGGACGGAAGAAAGGGGCTATGGAATTTGCCACCATGACTAAGGAAAGCTGCTGAGGCCAGGCATGTGTCAGGGGTGTCCATGAAAGGAGGTCTAGAAAGGCCATTGGGTAAAGTTGTGAAGTTGAAGCCTGGATTACCTTGGAGATCCAAATATTTTGGATAATGCCAGAGCCATGAGATGCCTGATGAGGAGAGTTGATGACAGAGGTGGAATCAGCCCAAGAGAAAGAAGTATGTTGCAGTCAATAAAGCTGAAAGGAGTTGGAGATCTGGAGAGCATTTTGGTACCAGACATGGAGATGCAGAGTTTGGAGATTGCCCAGCTGTTTTTTGGTCTTGTTTTGTTCTAGTATTTCCTCACTATGCTCCCTTCCCTACATTTTGGAATGGTAATATATATCTCATGCCATTATATGTTAGAAGTATGTGGTCTACTTGATTTGTGGGTTACAGTTAAGAGATTGCATGAATCTCAGAAGAGACTTTGAGCTTTAGACTTTTAAATAAGTGTGAGACTGTTATAGACTATGGGGACCTTTGAAGTTAGACTAAATGCATTTGTTCATTATGATATGACTACAAGTCTTTGGAGACCAGGGAGTGGAATGTGGTGGTTTGAAAGACAATGGTCCCCAGAGAGAATGGCACTATGTAGCAGGTGCAGCCTTGTTGGAAGGAGTGTTTCACTGTGGAGGCAGTCTTTGAGGTTTTATAGATGCTCAAGATACAACCTAGTGTCTCAGACCACTTCTTGTCTCCAGGATCAAGACATAAGAGCTCTGAACTCCTTCTCTAGTACCCTATCTGTATGCTTGCTGCTTTGTTTCCTGCCATGGTGACAATGGACTGAACCTCTAAACTGTAAGCAAGCCACCACAATTGACTGTTTTCCTTTATAAGAGTTGTCATGGTCTTGATGTTTCTTCACTGCAATGAAATCCCTAGCTAAGGGAATTACTAATCCTGGACCTGGGGCCTGCCCTGGACTGTGGTTGATATATCTGGTGGCACTCCACTGAAGAAAAAAAACACAATTAAAACATAGTGTATGAAGAAAGAAATTGCATACCGTGGACCTAGAGAAAAGGCTTAGGAATTAAGAGCGTTGCTGATTTTTGAGAGGACCTAAGTATAGTTCTGTGAAAACACATTGGGTGGCTCATAATTCCTGTAACTCTAACTTCAGGGGATCTGATGCCCTCTTTGGGTCTCTGTGGGTACCAGCACACACATCACACACACACACACACACACACACACACACTTACAAACACAAATAAAAATGAAATAAACTCACAACAACAAAAATCACTACTGGGATGTAGTTCAGTGGTAGAGTCCTTGACATGAGGTTCAAGGTTCATTCCTAGTATAAGAATTGCATTCTCTATTTGTTTTTTATGTACAAAGGAATAAAAATGAAAACTCAGATATTAGTAATCAGAAAATATACACACCTATATATTTCCTTCAAAAATAAGACTTAAATATATACTTTAAGATCTAAAATAAAATGAGAAGCTGAATTCAGAGGTCTTGTTATAAAGTAGCAATTAGCATTTAAACGGATTAAAGTGTAATGCAAAATATAATTGTCAAACTATTATCATTAAAGCATAAATAATAATATCATATTAATATACATATAGGTATTTAAAGCAGAGTTCATGTAAACAAAAAAGGGAATAGAGGTCTGCACTAAACTTTTTCATCATATTTAGAAAGCTACTCTGTATTTTTAAGTGATTTCAAATTTTTCAATTAAAATATAATCATATTATTTCCCCCTTCCCCTTTCCTCTCTCTAATCCTTCCCACTTACAGCAGCTTGAAGCAACTGATCACTTTGCACCCATAAGCCAATCAGGTAGCAGAGATAAATGAAAGCTCAACTACCTTTTTTTTTTTTACTTACACAGCCCAGGATCCCAGGAAGGTAATGATGTCACCCATAATGGGTAGCTCTTCCACCTTAGACTAATATAATTAAGACAACTCCTCCCCGTGGACACACCTAGAGGCCCATCTCTCAGGTTATTCTACATTCTGGCAAGTTGACAATTAACCCTAGCCACCACAGTTACTGTGTACATAAATTATGTAGTAACTAAAACCCACGGTTACTGTTAACCATCGTTAACTGCAGTTACATTCGTATGGGGAAGTGAGTGCTTTTAAAAGCTTGTGTTTCTAATAATAATAATGCCTGCCTCAATGAACATGTCCATATCACACACTAAAAGGTAAACATACTAATGTTTGATACAACAGTTATACAGCTGTGCTTATAGATGACCTCTTTTGAAAGAAATGTCTTCAGTACTTATAACCAGGTAATGTAAGGTTCCTTTCTCTCACGAAGTATAAATATTTTGCTGGGAGACGCACACAAGCAGGTGTGAAAAGTACATGCAAGTTGGAGGGCATTTGGAGGGATGGACAGCTGCCTGAAGTTTGACAGGGGAACTCACAGGCAAGGCCAGGAGTCACTGAGGATCCAGTCAATCTTGCTGGCTTCATTACAAGAATAAACGACAATTTTTTTTTCTAATTCTACAGCATGGAGTCATAGGATTATGCAGTTGAGAAAAGCATTTCAACTAGCCATGGCCAGTCAGCCATAACTGGATTGTTGACCACAATTTTTTTTTCAGAAAACATTTATGGATGCTTTCACCTTGTGTCAAATATTGACTATCAAGACCATCTGGCCAAATGCAATCATGAGAAAAGGAGAGAGGTGATTGATAGTTCATTATTGGAAACCATTGTTTCTATTTTGAGTGTATGTTTTAATTCAATAACAACAATGTATTCAAAATGACAGCCACTGACCGATGTGTCAAAGACTTCATGTGCGTTATTTTGATCATTCAAGTTAGGTTTAAAGTTTTAGAAATTAACCCTCAATGAGAAATATATTGTGAATACTTATGTAGCAAACATGTACTTGAACCCAGAACTTTTGAGATCTCAATATTTGTAGCTGGCATTATTCTGCGTTCTTCCTTGGCCTTGAAAAGTCATACATGCTTTGTATTTGAGAAGTACTGATATGGGCAATTACGAGAGAATGAGAAATGGCTGGAGTCACACACATGCACACACACGCATGTGCACAAACACGCACACACACATTCCAATCCCTCCCTTTAAGCCCAGCAGAGCTCAAATTTCCTTGTCAACAGCAAGGACCAGGGGCAGAACTTCAGCCCAATAAATCTCAGCTTTAGGGAGATGCCTATGTGTCTGGGACTGAGACCTGGTCAACTTTCTCTGGGTTTCACTCCAGAAATAACCATGCTAAATCAGAAGAGTCTAGTGAATACATTGGCACAGACTGCACTGATATTACATGAGGAGCAAAAGTGTTCACTCTATAAATAGCAAAACGAGAAAATGCTGGCTTATAGTCAGGCCTTACCTATTAGCCACTAGACAGTGAAAGAGCAGAGGTTTCTTCTTTTGTATTAAGTTAATGTTTTTTTTTTTACCCTATATTGCTTTTAAATATTACAAACATCAATTCAAATTAATCCTGAGTTAATTCTCTTTAGTTTTAGATTGCCTTTAGCATATATTACAATCAATGTATCAACCCATAAACAATAACATCTACAAACCGAATGAAAATTGAATGTGCATTACACTCAAAACTGGGGTCAAAATGGGTCTCACGGGGGTATGAGACAGGCGTGTTTGTGGAGATGTTTTTACCTCTAAAAGAAACCATAATGAGATGACCAGCTTCTCTCAACTATGTCATTTTACACTGATGCTATAATTAAAGTCAGACCAAAAATAAAGAAAAATAAACATAAACTCAAATAATCAGACTGTACCAATGGCCAAAGAGTAAGTCGATATCATTGTTTTTAGAAAAAGGAGCCCTGGTTTACCTGCTAAGGGCATAAGGGGATGGTTCCAGAATGTTTGCCTCTGGAAGTTCAGGGTTCTCTTCTGAGATGATTGCTCTGCCTGTCACTCAAAAAGAAACAAAATACAGCTTTGGGACTATCGATTTTGATTAGGGCATACTGTCAGAGAAAAGTATTTTTATTTTGTTGGAAGGAACACAGACCATTTGAGAAAGAGGGGTTGAAAACTTCTGTGTGTCATTAACCGATCGGACGGAATACGGTGCCCGCCCGGAGTTCCTCCCATCCAGGCATCTGCCTAAGCAGTGGGGCCTTAATTGTGAAAATCTTTTTCATTTTTTCCCCATCACGTGGCAGAGTACAATGGCTGATGGAGGGAAGGCTCAAGCTTGAGCTCTAATTTCAATTCAAGACTATAATTAATGTTCCCCGGGTCAGGCTCTTGCCTGGTAGATGCCCGGTGGGTTTCCAACGGCTGAGGGAGGGAGCCAAGCGGTAAGGAATCGTGTCTACAAGCCAGCTGGGCTTCCCTGGTGTCTTCTCCCTGGCTCAGGCAAGCCCTCCTCACCTCGGGCCCTGCTGTTATCTGCTACCAAGCGGAGCCAGAGGAAATTGGTGGAGATGGTGCCAACTTGTGTCCCGAGGGTTCCCTCTTTGCCAACATTCGCTTTAGAGAAAGCAGGTCTCATTGGCTGTTGAAGCCATTGATTTTCTGCTCCCTCGGGCCAGCTCTGCATTAAGCTCCTTCCAGGGTCTGAGGGCTACATCTTTCACCAGTAGGTTTCCGTTTAGAACCCTCACTTACAAAACTCTCCCGGGTACCCTGTTATCTTGCCAGTCCTGACCTGAAATGTAGCTGGAAAATTCAGGGAGCCTTGGAGAAATAACAGATGTAACCTCCGTCACTCAGCACTTCCTGGCGTTGTTCTTGTTGGAAAAGACTAGAAAAATCAGGAGATGCTGATTATCCGGTGCTCACTTCTTCTCTGGGTACCTGTGTTTTGCATGTAAATAATATTTATGTTTATATTATCTACTTAGCATATATACATTATAATAAGGGGTTTCTGTCTTCAGTGACTTATTTCCTCATTCGTGCACACAATTCCATCACTTATGTAATTCACTCGTTCATTCATTTATTCAATATTTACTATTTTATTATCAACTTGTCTACTGCTTGCCTGGAACTGGGTTGAATGATGAGCCTCAGTCTGGAATAAGACAGACCCGGTCCCTAGTCTCACGATGTCTACAGGACAGTAAAGCAAACCCCGAAGGAGGAACTATGAAAACGCTAAGTGTAAATCGCCCTGTGATGCCAGTTAGAAATGAAGGGCATCCTAAGATGTCACCCCAGTTTGGACTGCGGAATCTGTGGAGAACGGGACATTTGAGCCAGCGCAGCTGGGGACTGCAGCCGTGTAGCTTGCCCTACGTGGCGATAATAGACAGATGTGTCCCACACTGACAGACAGGAAGGACTCTTGGAAGTACCTAATATTGCAGTTGCCTTACTTCATTGGAATCAAATAATTAAAATATTTGTTATTTGAAAGAGTGGCACAAATATTTTTATTTTAAAAAGCAATAATGTTGATTTAATTTTTAAGAACCAAAAATATAGTCTAGACAACAGAGACAAGAGAAAAAATAACTACATCCCATTTACCCACAAACCTTTTTTTTAACCAGTTTCTTATTAACAATGAGAATTATCTATCTTTATTTTTTTCCCTTGTACACACGTACATATAAATACATGTATGCATGTAATTCTTATGAGCACAAATGAGTATATATAGTTCACACAGAGATATGCATGCATGTATAATATTACATGTATATATTACATTACATAAAAGAAATATATATGTATATATAATCAGGACTTTTTACTTTATATAGATTTCTGTATTAACAAACATAAACTTTATTTTGCATGTGTGCATGTAATTGTTTGTGTGTATATCCGTGTGTATGTGTGTGTGTGTGTGTGTGTGTGTGTGTGTGTACACATGTATGCTACCATGCCTTCCTGCAGGTCAGAGGACAATCTTGGGTGCTCCTTGATTTTCTTTTTTTTTCTTTTCAGGCAGGATCTCTGTTCATTCTCTGTATTCCAGGCTCACTAGCCTTCCAGCTTTTTGGAATTCTGTCTCCCTGCCCCTCACACTATAGGTGATCTGGGTTAACGGAAGTGTGCTACTCTGTCTGACTTAATGCAGCTTCCTGGGATCTGAACTTAAATCCTTGTGCTTATGACCAGTGCTTTGTCTGAGCCATCTTTCCAACCTTAAGCTTTGTTCTTCATACTTGAATAATAACATGCAAAATAACATTAAAGTTTCATTTTACTTTGCTAATTCTACATTATTTCTACTGCTTTTTGGAGGCTTCTCTTTCTATTTAGCTTACCCACCCTACCCCACCCCACCCCAGTGCTGGCAATTATTAAACCCAGGGTTTTAAATTTTGCTTTCACATTTCATTTTGAGTGACAGTCTAGGCTGCTCACACTGGCCTTGAACTCACTCTCTAGAACAGAAGGACTTTGAACTTCTGGCCTCCTTGCTTTGACTGCTTATATTAAAGGTCATACCAACAAGCCTGGCTTGTATTGAAGTTTTTAATCATTTAAAAATTATCTCTGTACATTGTTTGAGATGAGATCACAATTTATTTTTATCCTAAATGTATTAGATTTTCCAAATCCTATTTATAGAACAATTTTCTTCCCTTACCATCGTATATCAAATCTCCATAGATAGGGATGCCATCTTGCAATCTATTTTCTACTTCAGTGGTCCATCTATCTATTATGAGGGTTACTCAACCCTGTTTTATTAAAATTGCATTGTGTTTTGACAGATTATAAGCAAATGAACCCATGAATGAATGGATAGTTCAGAGAACAGTCTTTGGAGACAGGCCCAATGTAACCTGAAACCCTGGACAGTAATAATTTACTTAACCTGAATGATGCCTGTGATAAGTATTTTCACATTAGCATGATACCTTCCTTTAGTTTGGTTTGTGGCCAAAACTTGAGTATTGACTTTCAGAATTGGAAATGGGATTAACCATGTAATCCCAAAACAAAACTGTGGAATTCTGTTTTGATTGAACCCAGGGCCTCATGCCTGTTAGGCAAAGGTTCTTAGCTCTGGCCCCAGTCCTTTTTTTTCCTTTTTAGTTTGAGACAGTCTCACAAAGTTTCACAGGCTGGACTTGAAGTCACTCAAGGCAGACATGACACCTGAACTCGAAACCTTCCTGTTTTAGTGACTGGATTACAAGACTGCGCTACTATCCCCGGAGACATCAATGATTCTGTGAAGCACCATCCCTCTGCAAGGGTTCTACTTCTTACACACATGCCACAGCCACTTTAACCAAGCTAAGATGGTTTGAAAATCATGACGACTGCCCCCCCACCTCTGCTGTGAAGTGGCTGTATTGCCCAAGCTTCAAGTTATAAGATGCAAATGTCAAGTTGTATTGCATAGTGCCGGATCAGACTGTAGGCCGGTCTGGAGGAAAGAGAGGAGCAGACATAGAACATGAATCTGCGGCCTCCGTGAGAACAGTGCTGTTCCAGAAAAGGCTGCTGCCTCAGGTAAAGGAACAGAGAAAGAGGAGATCATTGCTTTGACCACCTTGGCAAATCACAGCTGCTTATGGCTCTAAGTCAACGAACGCTCCGAGAAAGACTCCTGAGTGGCTTAGATAGAAACATTTGCAAATATTAATAGTGTGTTTCTGCAAATGCACTCGCCAGTAAATCTGATGACAAGCTGGAGGCCTGGACTCTGATTCATTTGACTGACAGGCTGGGAAGAAAAAATTTCCGAGGAATGATCTGTATAGTAAAACGGGAGGCATTGATGGTCCCCAGTCGGTCAAAGCCAAATCCAGTTTCTTTTTGTAGTAACTGAATAGAGAAACTCATGAAGAGAAAGAGGATTTTAAAAAAAAGAATCAGAATCTACAAATTTCACCATAAAACAGTTAATAAGTAAATTTTATGGTTGGCCCTAGAAATAGCAGATGCCTGGCCCAATAGCACAATCTGTCCACCGCATATCAAATACACCTCACTAGAACCTAGAGCCTGGTTAGTTACACAACTAGACGGGAGAGAGAGTTTTACAGGAACCTCTGAGACATTTCAAAATGAAACAGTGAGTCAGATAGGAACCTCCCCTCCCTCTTTCTCCCTTTTCCCCTTACAAACACACACACACACACACACACACACACACACACACACACACACACACACACACACGTAGACTGTTGATGGCTGTGTTAGCACTAAGAAGAATAAGTCGGCAAGGCCCTGCTTAGCATGCCTTTCCCATCTTTTCCATCCTCCATGCCATCCTCAGAAGTCTCTCCCAGTCAAGTCTCCTCCAGCGTCCCTGCTGTCATCGTTCTTGTCTGGGCTTCGATGATTGCACTAATTCGTTTCCCTCTACCGGGCTTTCCTCTCCAGATCCATCAAACACTCCACAAACAGATTTATCTTCTTACATTGCAATCAGCAACCTGTCTCCAAAAACTTTTAATGACCCTTGTATTGTACGAAGAGCACATTCTTCATCGTGGCCTATTATGACCTGCTTCCTAATTGCCAGTCAAGCTTCTGTCAAAGATTACTGAACTGCAGACCTGGTAGCAAGGCAAAGCCACGCCCCGCTCTATTCCCCACGCTCTTTGGGATGCCCAGTCTTCTCTATGTGTTCCCATGTATGGGATTTCATCAGATTTTTCCCCCTCACCCACTTCCATATTTTTTCTTATTATTTTTTGTTTTTATTTCATTTGTATAGGTGTTTTGCCTGCATATATGGCCTGGTACCATATATGTGCCTCGGAGGCCAGAAGAGGGTATCAGATTCCCTGAGACTAGAGTTACAGAGGGTTGTGAGCTGCCAAGTGGGTGCTGCAAACCGAACCCAGGTCCTGTAGAAGAGTTGTCTCTCTATCCATCTTCACATCTACTTCTTGTCTAAATCCTTTCCTTGGAGGTCTAGTCCAGAATCTCCCTTTCTTGTTTTCCTAAATTTACACAGTACTAATGGTTGCTCAATCTTCTTAGCCACTAAACAGTAGCAAGTATGGTGGTGCACACCCTTGATCTCAGAACTCAGGAGGCAGACGCAGCCAGAGCACTGTGATTTCAAGGCCAGCCTGGTCTACCACTTGTGAGTTCAAGGCAAGCCAGGGCTACAGTGTGAAACCCTGTCAAAAATAAACAAAAGAAACAATTATTAAAAGAATACTGCCACAAGTTAAGTTGTATTACTGGATAGAATTAGTTTTTAAGTTTTGTTTGTTTTTTGGTTTTGTTTGTTTAAATATTGAGAGGGGGAGGGAGCAGGGAGGGTAGACTTTGAACTTCTATGTGGTATCTCTGGAGGTAGAGACTCTAATTTTGCAGAAGGCTGTTTTGAAATATGGTAGCAGGGCCTGGCTCAGTGGTGAAGACTATGTAGTGTTCTTCCTGAGGGTGCAAGTTCAATTCCCAGCACCACATCAGGCAGCTCACAACCAGTCGCAACTCCAGTTCCAGGGGGTTCCTGTGTGAACACCTCTTCCTCCAGCATACATACATATAACTAATAATAATAATTGTAGTAGTAGTAGTAATGCATTATAAAAAGAAATATGATAATTATTGGCTCAAAGTAAATATTTCTAGCACTTTGCTTTCTGTGCATACGGTAGGATGGCATAGCACTGCTCTCTTTGAGTTAGAGCTGACTGTACTGAAAGGAACAGAATCAGAAATTTATTTGCCCCAGAGGGACAAAGGGCAGGGAATAAGAGACAAAGACAAGAGACAGAAGATGAGGGAGAAGGGAAGAAGTATTTGTCCTGTAGTGGGGATGGGGATAAAAGAATGACTCTGGCTAGAGAAGAGACAAACATGGACCATAAGAAAATGGTAAGGGGAAACCCTGTGTTAGGATGAGGTGCTTAATTTTGATACAGCATGTTAATTAAGATAGCCAAAGGGGCTTTTGATTGCTGAACTTCAATACTTTGATAGCTGGACATTGATAGTCAGCCTCAAGTGGTCAAATAAGGGACTAGACCTTGGTGGTTAGCTTTAGGATTGTAATCTAATAACAATTTTTAGCAAGGCAGAGGGAGGGAACGGGGGAAAAGGGCAATGCTTGTCAAAGCTATGCCTGCCATGCTCAGACAGGCTAGAGTCCTTCACTTATGACTTGCTTTGGTTAAGGCATTGTGAATTTATGTGGTACACACTTCTTCCAGTGGTAAGCACTGAGTCTGCATGCATTCTCTCGAATCTTTCCTTCTATTTTCAACTAACAATATGTTCAGCAGTTTGTCCACTTCTGGCTATTATAGAGAAGAGCCCCTCAATTAGTTTCTCCATACTGATCCACACCCCCTAAAGTCATGACTGACCCCCAGCATAAACAGAGCATGTGACCAAGAAATTAATCTTCAATTTTTAGCCACTCAGACTTAGGATTTCTTTGTTAATCTTGCATAGTTTAGCAGACCCTCAATTACAAGGAAGATCTACAAAATGTACTTTTCATTCCATGCATTAAGAACACCCATGATTTGGCAAAAAGAAACAAACAAACCCCAAAACCAAAAAAAAAAAGCTTTATTTACTTAAACACTAGTGGGTTGAGCTAAGCAATTTCACCAGGGTTTATAGTAGAACATCAAGCAATCACGCACGGAGAACCACAGAGGACGCTTTTCAGAGTCACTCTAGGCTCCAGAAATGGACAGATGTGGCACACTCTGGGAGCCAGAGGTGTCTTTCCTTCTTTCCACAGCAACTGGAGCTGCTGTGACTTACTGAACCGAGGGAAGGGGGGCTTGAAACATCAAAAACATTGTCTCCTGAAGAGAAGCAGCCAGCTAACCAACATGCCTTACAGACACCTTAGACAACTACAATATTAACAGGGTTCTACAGCCACAGAGGGTGCTGGGGCAATGAGGACTGAAGGGACTTCCAGAAACAACTTGGGGATGTTATAATATTAAGGGTTTGAACCAGTGTCACCGGGACCATAAAATAAACTTTATTACCAAATGAACATTCATTATAGATGATCATAATTTATACAGGGTATTCCTCATTCTAAGTTAGTTTGTAACTGAGGTTTTTTACTTCATAGCATTTAACAAATAGCCTGCTTATTTCTTATTTATTCTTTGAAGAATTTTTTGAAGTTTCTGGGACTGGGAACATTGCTCAGTGGTTAGGCGCGCTTTCTGCTCTTCCAGAGGACTTGTGCTCAGTTCTCCGCACCCAAATAGAGCCACTCAGGAAGGATTGTAACTCTTCTTCCAGGGTAGTCCATGCCCTCTCTGGACTCCAAAACAATTACACACATATATATTACATGCATGTAGATGTAGTTGCTTTTTCAAAAATATTTAGACTGTTGTTTCCAGTGCACAATGGGAATTTAAAAGATTATTGCCATTAATGATAAAGTTTTGGGAAACAGCTATTTTGTGTAAAGATAATTAGAATTTAATGAATGTCTATTTGATTAAGTTTTGATTGTAAGTAACACAAACAGACAGATACAATTTTGTCCACAGGTTTCAAACGATGCTTGGAGTTACAGTACTATAGAAATGCTTCCCTGCAGGCCTCCCTTCCAGGCCATTGGCCTCATGTTTATTCCTTCTGTCTAATGGTTTTACAGTACCTGAATTCATTTTAAGAACGAGCCCACTACGGACATACTCTATGCCTATAACTAGATGGATAGAGATTAATTGCATCATTTTCTAGAAGAAATGCTGAGTGATGTATCCACAGACCTGCCCTGGGTGCACACAAGAACTGGAGAATTTGTGCAGACGGCCAATCCATTGTACCAACCACAGGCATTCCTCTCGACTTTTAGTCTTTATTTTGTATTGCATTGCTCGTTTATTTTTTTTTCAGTTCTATTAGTCTCATTCACCTATTTCTGCTTTAGTTAGATACTTTTACAAGAGTCTTCCAGGAAGGCAAAGACTTATTTGAAGAGGTCCTACATAGTGTTGGATGCCCATGGACTTCAGATAATTGAATTTGTCCTTCACGTGATTCGTCGATCTCCTTCATAGGACTTCAGCTTGCGGACAGCCTTCCTGCTCATGTTGGATGACAGGAAAATCAACCCGCTGTCTTGGAGCAGCTCATACTGTTCTGTGGCCTGGCCTTTTATTGATCTAATTTACGATGAGTGCAACATTATAAACATCCCTCTGAGGGGACACACACACACACACACACACACACACACACGCCAGGGGCCTTACTTGTTTAGCTTGACCTTGATAAAACTTCTCACATTCTCATATTAGTTGCCATAACTTACAGACAAAAGAGGTACCCATTTTCCGTAACCCCAGCTCCTCTCCACCATTATATATCAGGCCAGTTTCTGTGACTTAATAATAACCTTCCTGACTACAAAGCATTCATGAGAGGTTTCCCATGCTAAGGTATCAGCACAGTGTGCTTTTGTGTCTTTAAACTGTATTTAAGCTTCATTGATTTAAACAAACTAGATCATAATTTTTTTAATGCGTGTGCCGGCCTGAAAGAGTGAGCTAAGAATGAAGGGCGAGTCTGGAGAAATAGTTCCATGGAGTAGTTTACAACCATCTGTTCTATAGATCCAGTTCTATAGGATACAGTGTGCTCTTCTAACCTCTGAAGGCACCAAGCATGGACATGGTGCTCATACACACATGTAACAAAGTACTCATACACACAAACTAAAATCAATACTTAAAAGAAGAACAAAAGGGAGAAAATGGGTTTAAAGAAACAAGTGAGAAATATGTGGATTATGAAGTTCTTATGAATGAAAGGAACCCACAGACGTTTAGGAATAGAGAAAAACATCTAAAATGGGCTTTCTCTTTGTAGTGGGGTGGCGGGTCATCCCAGAGTGGCCACACGCAGAAAGCACAGGATAGGGTTGGTGGGTTCCAGGAGGAATGGCCAGCTTTTGAGATCCATCCAGACAGGGTGGATCTGATCTGTGGGTGGCAGCACTCAAATGCAGATGGGCAATGCCTCTGTTGAGCCAGCTCTCACCTTATGGCAAGGCTTGAGGACAGCAGCCTGGCAGCACCATATGGGATATAGCCTTTGCACACAAGCCCATAAACCGTCGCAGCAACACATGCTGAATATTTCATCCTCCTTCACAGAATCTGCTTGCACAATGTAGAATGCTGCGGCCCCTTTCATTTTTCCCCCCGCTGCTTTCTCAGGCCTTGACTTTAATGGTTTTCTTTCGGTTAAATAAATGCTTACTGATCAAAGTGTATTACAAGGGAACTTGAAATTATTTACTAGCATTCAATAAACAATTAGCAGTATGTTGTTTCTTACCATGGATAGTAAATAAAAATTGAATAAATAGACACACACACACACAAACACACACACACACACACACACACACACACACACACACACACATATATACACAGTTTGACTTTTCCCCCTCCAAATTAGTTTGGAGTTCTGGTTTCCTGTGGATGCGGCCTCCCGGTGATCCAGCTTAAAGGGATAATCTTAAAGGCTCCTTCTCACCCTAATATTTCATTTCTAAAATATTAACTCTCAGTCATTGAAGTTTGCGTATTGTTTTAAAATTTGACTGTTCTGTTCCCGCTTTGTCTCTTGGTGTTGGAAGAACCGTTCTCCCCTCCTAGAGTGAGAGATAGCAGCTGGCTGGCCAGGCAGGGCAGCTTCACAGACTGGAAAAGGGGGGAGGGGCTCATATCTAATTAGAGCAGCAGGGAACGGTTTTTTAGCAAGGCAAATTGTAATCCTTTTTTCTGGAAACTGGCCAGGGCATTAGGGTTAACAACACAGTTTGTGCAAAATAATAATAATAAAAAAAATGTACCCACCCTGTGTTTATGGATCACCAGTGTCTTAGATGTCCAAGTTTGTATCTCACTTGAAAAATTTTTTTATACACAGTATCCCTTAACACCTGCCAAAAACTTGGCAAAAACTTAGCAGCCACAGGAAGGTAGCACCAGCTTCAAGATGCCCATTTTGCTTAGATATTTTCACAAGAATTTGAACTGTAATCTGAGAGGGGAAAATTCAATCCCAACGTTCAATGTGCCCAATCTCATCGTAGTAACATTGGCATAAATCAATATTTTAGCTGGGTTTTGCGTGTGTGTGTGTGTGTGTGTGTGTGTGTGTGTGTGTGTGTTCCTTCTCATTATTGTAGGGCTGAGGATCAAACACATGACCCCAGGCATGCTTGGGAAGGACTTCACTGTTGACCCAAAACAACAGTTAGTAAGGCTTGTTGTTCTTAGGGTTTGTTTCATTTTCTGTTTAAATGGATCTTTTGTTACTGATTCTGAAGTCCCGAACAGTCCCTTCAGGGTCACCCTCTTCTAGCTTTGTGCCTTCCTATGAATCCCTCTTTGGAAACGTAGGGTAAGGAATATTCCTCTGCTCCTCTCTCTACAGAATAGTGAGTGAGCTGGCACAATTCCTTGACTGTGTGAACCGAAGTCTAGGTGAACCATTGATTCTCTGGTGGCAGCCTGTGCAAGAGTCATTTTTGCAGCTTTCCTCCGAGTGGTTTACCTATGGACGGATAGGTATGTCGCTCATACAATGATTTAATCAGTTGACCAAGCAATATGATTGCATTCAATCAAAATGTGTTCTGGGTTTATAATTTACGTATTGAACTGAATTTGTTTCACAGAGGAAACCTTACCTAGTAGTTAAGAATTCAATAGATTGAAACAACTGGTTATGCAATAGTTCACATAAAAAAAAATCTATGTGATGGCCTAGGGTAAGGAACTCCAACACACATAGCTAGGACAATCTGTAACAGAGTTGAGTGAACAAGTTCAAGATGCAGCCTCTAAATGCTAGGCAGAATTAAAATAACATCATCTAAATGTCTGTCTGTGTTCAGAAATGCCTAATGTGTTCCTTTTTTGTTGTAGGCTAGGTCAGAGTGGCATGGGCTTCCATCCCTGAAGGACTGTCTGATTTCTAGTCACAGAACAGATCCTGGAATGAGATTTGGAAGTAAATGAATGACAAAGCAGAGGCCCTGTTTGGTTTTCTGTTGTTTTTCCACAGTCCCCTTTCCGGGCATTTGCCTGTGTTGGGACAGTAGATAATAGCACACGTGGGGCCCAGACAACTTCTTCGCTCTCTGTAGCCTGCCTTAGTGTTGTAGAAAATTTAAGGCATTTAACATTCCAGATTTCTTTGCCTTCATGATTTGTTACTGTGAGGAATCCCATTTGAATCCCTGACATCTAGATAACAGAATACAATGGATGCTGGCTAGCTCTTCGTTTTGTTATTCTTTTCTCTTTCTTCTTTCTTCTTTCTTTCTTTCTTTCTTTCTTTCTTTCTTTCTTCCTTCCTTCCTTTCTTCTTTCTTTCTTTTTTCCTTTCTTTCTTCTTGCTCTCTCTCTCTCTTTCTCTCTCTCTCTCTTTCTTTCTTTCTTTCTTCTTTTCTCTCAAAATTAAATTAAAAAGTGGTAACCGGACAAAATACCACTACTACTGCTTAAAAAGTCTTCAAGTCTCCAGTGGTATGATGTTAAGAGGCTTGACTTGGTGATTTATCAAGACATGCTTTTCTTTAGCGAATTAGGTGGTAACTTACAGGCTCATGAATTATTCGACAAGTCATAGCCCAGAGGTCAGAGCCTGGGAAGGGTCTGGGATGAGGTACTTGTCCCAGTCAGCATGAATTTGCGTGTGTCCCCTCCCTCGACTTTCCAATTGTGTTCAGCTGCAGCACACCACACTGCTGACTGCACTCAAAAGGATGCCCAGGAAGCTTCTCTGCAAAGGTAAGAGAAATGTTAGAGCGTTGGCTCTTCTTCAGGACCGGTGCTGTTGTGTTACTGTCTCCAGCACCTGCCCCCTCCCAGCCAGAAGGCTCATCTGGCTTCAGTGTCATCCATGTGCAAAGTAGAAACTGAACCGAACACATTATCTTCGAGCCAAAATCGGTCTCTCCCCCAGTCGCAGCCTCTTTAAGGGGTGGCATACATTTGAAGGTTGGTTATTAGTTCCAAATGCCGCAGAAGCATCTGCTCGGTACTAGCTAGAAATCATGTTTAATAACAAGAAAATCTACTCCAGCCAAATCCCCGTTGGGAGGGCTCTCGCAGGAACAAAAGGCCCCCACTTCCCCTGATTTCCATAACAGATGTAATATGTGATGCATGACAGCCCAGCTCAGCCCCGCACCATTATCCTCCTGCATATCCATCTGCAAGGAGCAAGGCTTTCGTTTTATTAATTGCTCTGGTGGGCTACGTGTGACGTTCTGTTGCCCCCAGAGTACTCTGTTTGTGCTTCATGCTACACTGGTTGCAATAATAGTGATTTTTCTTAGTGTTAAAGGTTACTAGCCCTCTTCCTTCACTTTGCTACACAGCTTCCATACCCAATAAACTATTAATGGCTCCCTGGGGAGTTGATCATTTTCCTTAAGTTGGTTTCAGTCTTCCAGCCCCAGTACTGTTTCTTTGTCTTCTGACTGAGCCTCCTTGAGACAAGTTAGTTAGAGGTGGAAGCTCCCAAGTGTTAGACACAGCCACTTACACTTGAGGAGAGCCCTTCTCCCGAAAGAAGTAAGAAGCAGAGGGAGAATCCTGGCACGTAAAAGTCAACTTTCGTTTCTAAACCCATTCACACAAACAACCACAGGAAAACGACTTCGCCAGCTTGGAAAAAAGATGACTCTCTATTTGCAGTCAGTTTCTCCCTGGTGATAGAGCTCTGGGTAATGCGATGTTTGCTTACTGAGGTCACCACAGGGCAGCTATAACCCATGCTTGTCATCCTTCCGTACTACTTCATCTTTATCCCAGGGCAGTTTAGAGGATGCAGTGCTAGGCATCAAGTGGAGCCCAGGGAGGAAAGGAAGCTGGGGCTGAGATAGAGAGTGCTTACAGAAGAGATAAGGCGAGGGCTTTGAGCGTGGTCATAAGGGAAGTCAGTGGAAAGTAACGGAGTCAATACAGAATCCCCCTATTTCCCTCTCGAATGCGGATGGACACAGGAATTTGAATTCTTCAGTGGCTCCATGGAGAATTTAAAACACCACAGCTTGAAGGAAGTTTGTTGAGCCTAACAGTGTGGGTGTTCTGTTTGTCCCTGCCACCGAAACAGGTGTGGTGGTCAAAGGGCAAAGCCACAGCAGCAAAGCCACAGCAGCAGGTGCACGCCCGGCCACATGTCAGGTCACGTGCCGGTCTCCATGTGCACATGCGTGTGTGTAGGGAAGTTCGGTGAGTGTGAGCACATGGAAACGTAATGTGCACACCTGTCAGGAACTTAAACCCAAAAGAGTAGAATCATCCTACCGTCTATGATCAGGACCTTCTGAGTGTCAAAACATTGAAGGAAACCTGAAATTTCCTTGTTGGCGTATGAAAATGGAAAGCTCCTACAGGCAGAGAAAGAAATGTAGGTATATTTTAATCTATTCCTTTCATTGTCTTCAGTGTTCTGGGGGGAAAAAAACATGAGACAACATTTAAAGCAAATGAAGCAAAAAAAAAGGTATACTTATTGCCTTGTAAGACACCTGTCACTGGAAGTCTCCATGTCTTTAGTTCTTTGTGGATCTGGCAAGGTCTGCTTACACAGTCACCGATAAGTCCTTCTTAAAGTATTCTTATAACAATAATCATTCCCTTGCTTTACTGCAGGCTCAGGCTTTCTGGTTAAACATTTTCTGCATGTGTTTATAGTTTGAAAACCCTTGCTGGAACTAAGTTCCATAAAAGTGAGTCACTAAAATATTAATCTGAGCTGTGATGAGGTACTGTGCCTTCATGTCTCTTTGGGTATGTTTTGGATGATTGGTCTCAACATACCATACCAAGAAAGAACATGTTTGCTATCGTGCGCCAAATACTATTGAACGGGGGGGGGGGATATCAATAAATAAATGAAAAATAACTTTTAATGTGTTGTTGTTAAATGGTGTCAAGTGGAAGAAGAAGAGATTTGGCGAGAACAGAACTGATTGGATTCTTGGTGTTCCGGTCTGTCTTTCACTACATTTCTCAGGCTGGATTCTTTATGAGGAGAATAGTTTATCCCTCAGCCCTTGTCACCGTAACTGGAGACACAGCGGACATACAGGAGTACTAACCAGAATAGCCCTTTGAGGGGTCTACTCCTGCAGGTCTACAGGAAGGGTGCACCTTTATTACTGCTGCTTCCCAGACCGACATTACCTGCCTCCACCCCCAACTCCTGCCCCATGCAAGGGCTAGGGCTAATCTTCTGGAAGTACCCAGACCTGAAAGAGACAGCAGAGAGACTCATTCAATCCTTGCCTTTTATGCACGAGGAAAGGAGTGTCAACACATTCATTAAGTAAATCGCTTCAGGACAGTCGAGTCTGAGATTCTGTTTCTGGGTTAGGGAAAAAGCTTATGCGCATCCAATATACAAAATAGCACAAATGCTACTATGTGTGTGCATCTACCAAGTGTTCAGCCCACTTGCAGGCGTCCTGTTTATTATTCTTATCTTATCGCTCTAAATCCGAAGAGGCTTGGTGGTAGGCATCATTATCCCAGTGGGCCACAATTTAGATAAAGGAAATATTCTGGGTCAATTAGTAGAAACTCGGGCAAAATAAAAGGGTGAGAAAGAGGAGGGGAGAAGATGACTTCAACCCATGAGGGACGCACTTACCAGTTCCCTGTTGTGTGCCAGGCACCACAGCTCTGAAGATGAAAGGCGCCATCCCTGTAAGGAGCTGCTCATTCCAGAGGCAGAAGAACGCCAAGGTAGACCACGCACTTCTACAGGATGCTTGCAGGGCAGCAGAAGTGGAAATGTGCTTGGGAAATCACACAAAGTTTGACAGATGAGTATCATTTTGTACTGGGAAAGTATGAGTTCAAGTTTTGAGTTTTTCAGTTCAGTGGCAATTCGTCACTAGCAGCACAGAGTTCAGCTTCAGTTACAGGGGACTGGGAGCAAAGGCAGGCAGAGCTCCCTTAGTTCAAAGGCAGCCTGGTCTGCATAGTGAGTTTCAGGATAGATGGGGCTACATAGTGAGATACTACCTCAAATAACAAACAAACAAACAAACAAAGAAAAAACCAAACAGCAGCAACAAAAAAGTTGTTTTTTCTGCTTAAACAGTGGATGGCTCCCAACAAATGTTTGCTACTACACATTGTAAAGACTCAATAGTAAGCTAAACTCAGTGAGTCAAACGGAAAAAGACAGTGACTCAGGGCAAAATTCACAATCCCCAACAAGCCGACAAGGAAGCCAAGAGTCCCGTATGTAAAAGCAAAGAGCCTTTATTTTCATAAAGTTTGCAAACTCAGTCTTTCCTCATGTCCAACATATTGGCATAACTGGAGAGCCCAGAGATCAATTAGAATAGGGTTTTATAGTAGTAAAGGTGGGGGTGAGGGGTTTCGGAGGTTTTTAGACCCCTGATTGGCTGACACTTGTCTAGCGTTTCCTGGTGACTCTGCGCTGGCAGGTGTTTTCTATCTACAGTGCTTGGAATGCCAGGAATTTTCTTTGAATGGTCTGTTCTTGGGTTGGGTTCAGATGGTCTCAGCTTGTGGTTCCTCCTGCAGCCCAGCATCCTCTCAGGGTAAACTATTGAGTCTCCAGCCTCCAATGAAATTCGTCGATGGCCAGAGTCCCAAGTGATAATGGTTGGAGGAAGTAAAGAACTTCCTTTCTGCCCAGACTTAGGTTATCTTGGCTAGCCCTCACAGGTTCTCCAAACCAATGTCTCTTCTTTGTGCTTGGCTTCACATCACTTCCTTCTCCTTAGCTACTCCCCCTCTACCTCTCCCATAAGCTGCATCGAAAGCTGTGTCAAACGATGATCCACATCTTGTTCCCAGATGACCTGACTGAGAAGGAGCTGGTTCGGGGGCCCAGAGGACATGAGTGTTGTATGGCCCCTGGAAGGAGAAGAGGTGAGCTGAAAGTCAGAAGCTCGCTGAACAGGCTTGAGAAAGAGAAGAAAGCGGAAAAATTCAGATATTCAGAAGCGGGGAAAACCCTTCTCCTTTCTTGCATTCCTGTACTCTTTGCCTTGACCGATGGAAAGTTCTGGTTGGGTAAACAGTTTCTACCTTTTAGGAGTAGCTTGCATCGTTTTACCTCCTCTGTCCAGTTCCTTAAACACGAGACTTTTTGGATGGAAATGAAGACTGTCTGTCATTGAGTACATCTAAGGCAATTCAGAAAGAGCCAGAAGAAGGAAACTGGGGCAGACCCTCCATAAATTAATATGATGAAAAGAGGGACTTCCCTATTCTGCTGTTAAGCAGCATTCTGGGCTTGTATAGAAAATCGAGCAGTAAAGCCTTTTCCGTTTGAGCAGCCTGTTTCTTCTCAACTCCATTGTCTTGCTCTCATAAAAGGAGGCAAGGAAAACCTGAGGAGGCCATTTTGGGGGTGCCTAGAGGTGGGGAGTCCTTGAAAAGGAGGTGTAAAAGGGCTTAAGTCTATTCATTCCGCCCTTTCATTTTCCGCTAAATGGAAGCGTGGTCTTAATGCCAGTGCCCAGGCCAGAGGAGCTGGCAGAACAACTCGCTTCGAAGCAGCTGAAGCCTTTCACGGTGACAGCTTTTCTCCCAACATGTCCTGGTAGGAGTTTGAGTTGACAGACAACAAAGGATGGGGAGGGGAGGGATTCCGACACAAGCAGAACAGCCATTAGCCTTGTCTCCATAACAGCACTGGCTCAAGGACAAAAGGAACAGACCTACAGTGGGGTGGTGTCCCAGGCCCGGCTGCCTTGTGCTGTCTTTGGTGAACTCAGAGGCAGACAGCGACAGCGGGGCTTTTATGCCCTGCCTCTGTGGACCAGTGCTCCAAGGTTTAGGAAATGAAATGGGTCTATCGTCAGGAAAAAAGTCTCTGGAGGGACTTGTTGAAGCACTAAATTGTAAAAAAATATGTCTCTTCAGGCCTTGATGGGAGGTCATAAAATCTGCCTCTTCATAGCATATGCACAAAAGCTGACACCTGTGGGTGCTCCTTAAACAAGGAGGATGTTTAAACTGAATTGCATGAAGAAAATAACAGGTGTCAGAATTCGGAATGTTGCTCAATGCTTGAGAACAGTAACTTGCACATCCCCACTTCTTTGGTCTTCTTAACTTGGCTGAAATTCCTTTCCTCTTGAAAGAACCAAGGGGTAGATTGCTGGTTCAGAATTAAAGAGAATAAGCAATCTGTCTTGCTTGGCAGGCATGGTGGCACACATCTGATTCTAGCACTCTGGAGGTTAAAGCAGGCAGGCATATCACGAGTTCAAAGTCAGCGTAGATTTACACAGTGAAACACTATCTAAAAATACATAGATAAATCATTTGAACTTGTCCTGTCATGTAGCTAGCAAAGACCCATAATTCCGTGAGTATCCCGTGACTCTCAGACCATTAGTGATATTAACCATAAAACCCTACAATGTGTTTTCATGTTTTTGATAAGCACATTTTTTTGAGAAGTAGCCTACAGACAAGGCGGGGGTGGGGAGGGTCATTCATCAAAGCCCCTGAGAGTAATTAGGAAGCTATTCACTGACAGGAACATCAAATGGATGTTTTGCTTCGCCAGGTACCAACGTGTGTTTATACATTCTGGCAAAGAGAAGACCGGCAAATTCTCTACTGAATGTTATTACTACAACACCACCAAATAAAATAACCCAGTTCTTAACACGGGTAGTGAATGAACCTTCTGCAAAGTACAACGTGAGTTTGATAGACAAATTAACAAGCAAGTTTTTCTGTAACTGAAAGGAAGAGAGTGACTGAGAGATTGTCCCCTGAGTGGGGAGCCCACAGTCTTTCGAGTCACAGGCAGCCTGATAACGATTCCAGACCGGCCCTTTGTGAAAGCCCTCTACTGGGGAATAAATGATGTATGAAATGAAGACGCCCCGGCTCCACAGGGAGCACAGACAGGACACTTCCTGCTCTAATATGTGGTTTCTGATGGGTTTTGGCTGTGACCCCTGGGCACAATTTCCATTCAGCTATGGGGAGCCAAACAGCCTCCCACAGGCCTAACCACCAGAACCCACACACTCTCTTCTCCAGAGCAAGCCTTCTTTCACTTGGGTTTGCGTGTAAATTTCTTGCCTCATAGACACTTCTTCGCTTTGGCACTCCAATGGCCTGCTATAGTGGCGACGGTTCATTACTACAGTGATCGGGCACAATATATCACCAAATCTGGTGATAAATCACTTGAAATCTGTGAAATCACTGTCACCAGTGTATCTGAAGCTTCTGACAGAAGGAACTGCAGGTGTGCAGGTCCTTGGGGGTCATCCGAACACTATTTTTTAACACAAGAATCCAGCATCTGCCATCCAGGTGGGACGATAAGTCCGCGATCGGAAATTTATGGCCACTGAAGCAGCGTTCACGTCAGGGTAGAAAGTTTAACACTTTAATCAGTGAAATGTGGAGGATCTTGATGGTAGAGGATTATTCTGAGACATCCGTAGTTCAAGAAAACCCCATCCACTGCCAAGCATTGCCTGCAGAACAATGAATGAAATGAATGTAAAAGCCAAGGCTTTAAAATAAAAACAGATGTGGGGATAATACCTTTCTTGTGCAAATGGAAAGGTGGATTCACCTTGGGAGTTTTCTGTATAACATTGCTCTTTATACTGCCCGGAAGGTCTATGCAAGCAATTACTTGGCATGGATTGTTGTTGGCATCTAAGGAAGGGATGTCCTGTGCCCGTACTCCTCCACACCTGAGCTTTATGTTTGCCCCTCCTTCAGAGGCTTCCCTGATCAACTGCTGGATGTGCTGGGCAGAGGCAAGTTCAGCCTCTGGCAGTGCCTCAAGACTCCTCCCTTGCACTCATGAACTTAGAACCACAGCATAGGAGAATTAGAACCCATCAATGGCGTAGTTTGTGAGATTAAGCTCTGAAATGTCTTTCCCAAGGAGGAAGGCAGTTGGGCAAGACAATGACCACAGGCAGGAGAGTTAGGGTTGTGGATGGAGAACTGACACATTCCTTGTCCCCTGGACTGGACTAATATTGTTACACTGATTTTATTTATACAAACAAAAGTTTCCTAGTTAAATGTGATCATGAAAAAATATTAGTAAGTTCTTATTAGAACACGCCACACACAGCTTCCTTTGCCAAGGGAACTTCCCTGCCTTGTATTCCAGCAACTGGTTCTAGCCATTACCCCTCAAAATTTATACCTGGCTAGTACCTCTGTTCAGCTGTTACTGCCTCCTATCTCTGCCCGTGGGCATTCCTGACTCTCTCCTCCTTCCTAGGGACCATGCATGGGGTGTTCTGTCAGGATCACTCTTTCCAGAGAAATTCACCAGCTTCATCTTTTAGCTCTCTTCAGAGAGTTGCTTCACTTTCAGTGTTTCCTTCTGGTGCAGTGGTTCTCAACCTTCCTAATGCTGTGACCCTTTAATACAGTCCCTCATGTCCTGCTGACCCAACCATAAAATTATTTCCATTTCCACTTCTTAACTGTAATTTTGCTACTGTTATAAGTCATAATGTTAATATCTGTATTTTCTGATGGTTTTAGAAGAAACCATGGAAAGGGTTGTTTGACCCCAAGGGGGTCTTGACCCAAAGGTTGAGAACCAGCGTTCTAGTTACTACTATCATGTCCCTAAATATTTCATACTGAACATCCTCAGCCTTCTTCCCCTTTCTGTCTGTCTCCTTTCCCAAAGAAACACAAGGAGGTCTACACTGATCATCAACTGTTTGGCCTATTAGCTCGCACTTCTTATTAATGCTTATAACTTATATTAGCCCATAATTCTTGTCTGTGTTAGCCATGTGACCTTTTATCGGCGAGACATTCTCATCTTACTTCCTCTGTGTCTGGATGACGACCACAGACTAAGCCTTTCCTCTTCCGAGAATTCTCCTGTTCTGGTCTCCCGACCTATACTTCCTGCCTGGATACTGGATACACCCCTAGACAAATGTCAGCCAATAAGGGGTCCTGAACCTTAGAAATCCCTCACCCCAACCTTTACTACTATAAAAAGCCAACTCTAACTGAGCTCGGGACTCTTCATTTATTCTAATACATTGGACATGCGGAGAGACTGAGTTTGCAAACTTACATAAAATAAAGGCTCTTTGCTTTTACATACGGGACTCAGTCTCCTTGTTGATTTGGGGGGGTGGACTTTGCAGATCTGGGCATAACAAGGACAAGATTTGTTTGCTGTTTTGGGTTGTTTGTTTATTTTTGCCAGAATAGAACACCAGGGGCCTGTATTTTAACTCTAATCAGTATACTTGTCACACTTGGAGACTCATGGACCCAGATTCCATGACTTCTGTCAACATTCTGGTCTTCTGATAGCTCCCCAGGATGGCCTATTACTCTCTACTTTTAACAGTTTGGGACTTCTCTGCCTTACAGGTCCAAAGTCTTCCACATTCCTCCTGTAAATCAGTTCCAGAGGCCTACAGACCGTGTGTTCAGGGGACCACAGCCTCTGGGACCACAGCCTCTGTTTGTTTGCCACATGAGTTACTTTTCTCGTTACTTTGATAAGGTATCTATTAAGAAGCACAGAAAGGGAGAAAAAGTTTATCTTGGCTCATAGTTCAAGGGATACCATCTGTCACCAGATATTGTTACGACAACAGGAAACTGCTTGCTCACATCTCTGTGTATCAGGAAGTAAAGAAAGAGACATGCTCAAATCCATCTGGCTTTCTCTATTTTTTTTCCTTTATTCTATCTGGGCTGAATTCGCCATACACTTACCTCAATGGGATGTTTCTTTGTCAGTTAATTTTATGAGGAAATGCCTTCAAAGCCTCACCTAGAGATGTGTCTCCTAGGTGATTCTAAATTCAGTCAAGTTGGCAATGAAGGTTAACCATTACCAGTGGGATGATAGGAGGGTACTTGTTGGCCTGTGTTTAATAAGTAGTAATGGTGTAACTAACACTGGCAGTGTAGGCAGAGATGTCACACTGACAAGTCATGCATTTTACAAAAGAACGGCAGTTTTGGAGTTGTGAGGAGAAAAGTCTTGCATAGAACGTGTGGCAGTCTGTAGTAGACAGAAGACTTATTGACACGATATATTGCGATATGCACAATAATAAAACAAATGAAAAGTGCAGAGATGACAAGCGGATGACTCGGAATATACACAAAGAAAAATGGCTTCCCAGGTGAACTTCAAGTCAGGGAAAAGATCAAGAGTCATATATTTCTTGTGTCATAATTGGTTAGTAGATGGGAAAAGTAATCAAGACACAGACAGAAGGGACAGTATGTATGTGTGTGTGCATGTATGTGTGTGCGCGCACAGGGTTGGGGGGGGGGTAACGATGTATGCTTGCCCATATCCTTGTGTGTGGGGACTAGAAGCTGACTTTGATATGTCTTCCTCAATTCCCTTTCCCCCTTATTTTTCATCATAGGCTCTCTCACTCAACCTAAAGATGATGTTCGCCTGGGATGGCAGGGAAACCTGGGCACCACTGTGTCTCTACCCTCAGTCTTAGCACTAGAATTACAGCAGCACACCATGCCCAGGTTCTATCTATATACATACCAGGAATCCAAACTCAGGTCCTCTGGCTTGTGTGACAAGCATTTTACCTACTCGGTCATCTTTCCAACCCAGAAGGGACAACATCTAAGGTTTCTTTGATATTGAAGCAAAGACTTCCTCTTCGGGGTTTGAGCAATCGAAAGCACCATTATCAACCATGTGTTTCCGCTAAGGCAATCAGGAGCGCAGGCTGGTGGCAGAACCTGAGCCATTTGAGGTCCTCACAGATTTGGAAGGAGAGCCCAGCCAGGTTTCCTGAGTAGATGGCTCCTTGTTTGTGCTCTTGTGATGTATTTCAGGTCTTTTACAAGCCTTTCAAAGAGTCTTTCCTTGGCCTCCTCTGCTTTCTCTTCAGAGAAAGATAGAAGGAGCCGTCTGCCCTGGGACATTTGCTTAGCTGGATGGTCCTTAATTCACTCACTTCTGAAGAGAGCTGTGGGCAGACGGGGTGGCCACTTGGCCCAACCAGAAACCACCTTATCATTATAAGCAGAATATTCAACTCCCCACCCTTGGCGGCTCCCTACTCTTTTGGTTGACCATCTCACTTTTGGGCTTAGATTCCCGTGACTTAAATAAAATTCTATCCAATACAATTCCTCTTTTCCCCCCTCCAGTTTGATACTATGAGAAGACACCATAAAAAGAAGCTCTGTTCAGGACAAGATCTGTCCCGACAGAGACCAGCCACTGTCTGATGATTTTAAAGGCAAGACAGAGAGTGAGGGCAAAGACTGGTTTGGTTTGGTTTGGTTTGGTTTGGTATTATTCCAGAATGAAGGCATGTACAAAGCCTACAGCCTTGTTTTTCTTTCAAACAAAGTTTAAACAATTTTTTTTGAAACTAAAAAGGAAAAACCACCCATCATTACCTCGAAATGGCTAGAAAACAATCACTTTCAATGCCAATGTAGAAAAGACGGAGTTTTTATAAAAGAGGCTGGAGTGCAGGATGGTATGTGCAGACACAGAAGCTAGGCAGCATCACCTGCCTTCTCGGGTAACCAGGAAACCAAGGTTCTGGTAACCAGGAAACCAAGGTTCTGGTCCCCGGATGAGACACAGACAGGTAAGTAAAACAAACCATCACCTTCTTTTTAAATTAAAGAGCATTTTGCTTACATGTACGTATGAGAAGTGTGTGTGTGTGTGTGTGTGTGTGTGTGTGTGTGTGTGGTGTCTATGGAGGTCAGAAAAGGGCATTGGATCCTCTGGAACTGGAGTTTGGATGGTTGCGAGGCCTATGTGGGAGCTGAGAATCAAACCTGAGTCCTCTGCAAGAGCAACAAGGGCTCTTAACCACTGAGTCATCTCTCTAGTGCCCTACCAACTTTTTCCTAAGTGACTAGAGTCTTGTTCAGGTGGCCTTATGTAACTTGAGATATTAAGCATGTTCTAGAAGGGGCCATTTAAGAACCTACTTCTTCGTAAAAACATATTCTGTAGAAGAACTTAGAGCTACAGTACAAAGGCTTTTTTTTTTTAAATAATCATCTCTCGTGCAAGTTCAGTATTATTTCAGTGAGATAGAAAATCCTGTGAGTGATGTATCAAGAAGAGTTTCAGCAAAACTGACATATTAAAGTAGCATCCGCAAGACCCCAAACGCTAGGCAGATTGGGGGAGAGTGAAGATGAGAAAATTCTCAGCTGTGCAAATGCATAGTCATTATCTAAGATGTACTTTGTGTTTTGCATAATACAGTGTGTTCAAATGTGTGTCTATACAGAGCCCACAGTGGTACCCAACCACTCTCAAGCATGTCAGCTCTAGTGAGTATTCCGCACAGACACTAAGACTTGGAAGAGGAAAGCTGGAGTTTGTGAGGCTGCAGAGGAAGAAAATTGATCAGTGGGAAGGGGAGCTATTTACTCAATAATACCCTTGTGTATTTGTTGGTGTTAAAGAGAACCCAACAACAGGGACTGAGGGAGGGAAGGGTTTGTTTTAGTTCACATATAATGGGAGAGACTATCCACCAATGATGGCACTCAACTAGATTTCTCTTCTTTTTTTCCTCTTTATTCGGTCCCATTAGGTGGTACTGCCTACATTTAAAGAGTCTTCTTCCCTCACTTAAAATGAAAATGCTCTCACAGATGCCCAGAGATGGGACTCCTTAATATTAGGCTCCAAAGCTAGCAATGTTGAAACATGAAGATTAACAACCACTTCTTGCCTCTCTCTCTCTCTCTCTCTCTCTCTCTCTCTCTCTCTCTCTCTCTCTCTTTCTTTCCTTTCAGCCCCCTCCCGTTCTTTGCTTTGAGAATTCAGAGCCCCATAGGAAAATCCACAGGCCAGCCATTCCTAGAAGAGTCTATACACTCTAAGCGACTATGAAAATCTGTGGTGAAAATAGTCTGCTAAAAACAAGTGAACAAAAGCATTTCTGTAGACTTTGTTGATAAGCCAAAAAATGTTCTTGAATTGCAGAATTCAAGAACACTTTTGGAATTTGAAATCGCAGACTTGGAATTAAGTTTAGAACATTTTATTAGTAAGTTTGCTTAGCTGAAACACGATTCTCGCTTCCAAGACTATTGAGGAACTAGAAGTCTTGAAGCGTTGTGGTTGTTTCATTTTTAGTTTCCAAGGCTGGCTATGCCCAGGTGTGCAATTGCTTACTCCTCGTAAGCATTTGCTTGGTTGTGCTGTGGTAACCTCATTACAGGCAATCTCAGTACAGAGTAGAGCAAACTCTATCATTCCTGCGATGTGTCCCTCATGGGTCCACCAGAACTCTGCTCCATAGAGTCCTGCTGGAGTTCATGAGGGGCGCTCTGTCGTTTTATATACCTGGTGTATATGGACTATGAAGACTCTTTGTTCAAAATGGTAGAGAAAAGAAGAAAACTAAAATAACTGGCTGCTTGGGCTGGAGAGATGGCTCAGATGTTGAGAGCACATACTTCTCTTGCAGAGGACCCAGGTTCAGTTCCCAGCTGTCTTGTGGTGCACAAGACGTGTAACTCCAGTTCTCGGGGTTCCGATACTGTCTCCTGGCCGCTGTCGCTATTGCACTTGTGCAGCGCACATGCATACAAGTAGGCAGCCACACATGCACGTCAGGGTAAATCAATAAATTAAAAAATAGTCTTTGAAAAAATAATTGGGCTGGGCAGTGGTGCACACCTTTAATTCCAGAACTCAGGAGGCAGAGGCAGGAGGATCTCCATGACTTCGAGGCCAGCATGGTCTACAAGAACTAGTTCCAAGACAGGCACCAGAGCTACACAAAAAAAACCCTATCTCACCCCCCAAGCAAAACAACAACAACAAAAAAAGAATTGACCATTGATTGACACTGACTGGCAAGCCTCTAATATCTGCTCACACTTTATTGAACAAAACTAGTCCAGTGTTTGAACTTAATTGAGGGAACTAAGAAATGAAGAGGAGCAAATTGAATATTTGGTGAACATTGATCTATATGCCATTTTTTCTGCGTTAGCAATTTCTGACTTAGTTCCCTAAGATTCAGCATCTATTTTCAGGCAAGGAACCAACATTTTTTTTGTTGTTGCTAATTCATCACAATTTGCAATTGAAATAAACAATTAATTTTACTTTCTTGCCAAAAAGAACTAGGCTTTCTTATCCATTCTGTATTTATTAGTAAAATCCAAAGTTTTCTGAGCATTCCATTTAATGGATGTTTTAAATCATATTTTACCTACCATTAACTGATCTACTATGTAGATTGATTATCGGCAAACTTTTTTTCCCCTGTACATAGCAACAAGTCAGCTGGCAGTCAGATTAGCTGGTTCACCGGCTCTGTGAAAAGGCTGTCACAAAGCCCCAAATTCCCAAAGCTGCGTTTAAAGCAAAGGTCAAATGATTCTATTCTCATCGACCACCTTCAGTGACAGAGGACTGGGGAAGGAAATTCTTTCTCCTTGTGTACACCAGGCCCTGACCTTCCAAAGAATGTCCTTGACAACAGAATTTTTGCATGTTCTTCATTGTTGGTTTATGCAAATCATCTTTCATGAAATGGCGCTATTTCTCAAACAAGAGCTGCCTGTCACCAAGTCCCATTACATGTAGTCGTGACATCAGCCTGAGAAATTTTAGCTGTGCGCTTGTGAGACTATAGGTTTATAAGGGGTGTATGTGTGCATGTGTGCATGTATGCGCATGCATGTAAGTGTAAGTGTGTGTGTGTGCGTTGTGTGTGTGCATGTTTGCGTGCATGTGTGTATGTGTGCGTGTGTGTTGAATGTGGGTGGTAGGGGGTTAGAGGAATGTATATCTTTGTGTTTATGCGACTTGTGGGTGTGTTTCTGCAGTAGACAAAGAATTAACTGACGTGTAGAAATGACTGAACATCCGTGCCAAATTGCTTACAATACCAAAGTTTACAGGCCCGATCGACTGCCAGCATTTTAATAATTTCCCCTTAAACTCCCTTATCTTTCTCTCCTTTTAGTTCTGAAGAGACTTTGTTGGTGCAATGCCAGTGGACCTGTATGCATCCCATTGACCAGCATTTCCAGGCCTCTGGACAAACCCACAGAGTCTTTGGCCTTACCTGAGGGCCTCCTCCAGTCATTGGGTTTGGAAAGCACTTTCGCTCAAGACTGGGAAAGTATATGGTAGTTATTGGAAATTATTCCCTAATATGTACTCCCCCCTTTCTAATGACGGATATGACACCTTCTGGGTGGGAACAGGGCAGAGAAATTCCTTCTGGTAGTTTCTGGGTTTGGAATATAAGTAGAGGCATCTTTTTAGCCATTGGCAAAGTTGAATTTTAAAAGGAGAGAACTGTCTACCTTAGTTTCTTTGCTATTTTTTTTTTTTTGCTTGTTTGTTTGTTGGTTGATTTTTATAAAAGGTTTCTGTAGGTTTGGAGTTTAGAAATGATAGAATCTGAGTTCAGGTTAAAGATCAAAAGCTGGAGATGGGGTGTGGTGGTATTTTGTTTCTGATCTAACAAATAAAGCTTGCCTGAAAATCAGAGCGTGGAGCTAAACCACTAGGTAGCCATAGAGACCAGGCATTGGTGGCTCACACCTTTAATCCCAGCACTTGGGTTAGGAGTCACATGTCTTTAATCCCAGCACTAGGGAGGTGGAGACAAGAAGGGATATGGATGGGTGGAGAGAGGTATATAAGACAGGAAGACGCAGGAGTTCATTCAGTCTGAGGATTCCTAGAGACAGGATCACCCACTCTGTCTGAGGATTGGGTAGAGGTAAGAACTAGTGGCTGGGTGCTCTGTTTCTCTGATCTTCCAGCATTTATCCCTGTATCTGACTCTGGGTTTTTATTATTAAGATCAATTAGAATTCGTGCCACATCAGGGTAGTAACACAACTTGAAGAAAGGATCCATTTTCGAGGAATTCACAAAGTTATGCCTTAAACTGTCCTTGAATTTGTGTGTGTGTGTGTGTGTGTGTGTGTGTGTGTGTCTGTCTGTCTGCCTCTGTGTGTATGTGATAATAGTGTGTCTGAATTTATCTGTCTCTGTGTGCTTCTAAATGACTTCTAAGTGAGTGTGTGTACACACTTTTCCACATGCAATAATGATGCATCTACTTTGTTTTCCATGGTGTTTTAAATTTCTCCCATGGTAAACACAAGTTTTACACATATTACGTCGTAGTACTGCTGGTCCTAAGAAGCTGAAATAGCCCTCTCATCCTTCTCTCTATGTCCTTTTTTAAACCCTGAGGTTCTGAAACATGTTTGAGGGTCTTTGCCTGGTATTCTTCCATGCACCATCCTGCAGGTAATAACAGCCGCTTCTTTCCATGATTCTATGCATTGAATTCAAACACTTTAAACTTCTGTCCAGTGCATCTGCTGACTGCTGACCATGGGGAACAGAGCGACCCCCCTGTGCTTTGTCAGCTCAGCTCCAAAATAATGGTCTGAACAGAAGTGAGACCAGTTAGGGGAGGGGAGAACAATTATGGTACCTCGTAGATCCCACCTCTTGAATGTCCCTTGTACTCACACCTCTGCCTGGACTCTCAACCCCTTATTTCTTCATTTGGTTCTGGCCTCCATCACTGATCTACACGGTAGGTAGGTATTGTAGGTTAATCACCATGATCATTAAGCCAGTAACAGTAACTTACTGACTAGTTGACTGTCCTTCATTTCCTGCCTTTCCAAGAGAAGCCCCCTTCAAACAGTTGTGACCCACTTAGTGTGCCCCAAACCCTCCTCCATTTAGTTGGAAACCCTTTCCGCTGCTTCCAGCTAGGATCCCATTCTGCTATTGATGACCTACATGCCGGACTACCTGATAGTTAGAAAATGCTATCCTGATCTTTCACTCATGTATCCACGCTGTAAAAAAGGTAGTGTGGAATTTGTCACTGTATTTTAAAGAAAGGAACTTGGAGCTTGGACACACTAGTTTTCATAAAGTCATAAAGTGTTAGCCATATATAGCAGTGCTTTCCAAAGCCCTGCTTTTGCAAGTCCAATAGCATTATGCGTGCTTCAGTTTGAGAAGAACCCCATTGCTCACAACGATCACGATATTATCATGAACCGTTATTGAACTAGTGTGTAACAGTAGAGCTAAGTCCAATGGAATACATGCAAGGAACCTGGCCTTGTAGTCAGAAAAGTAGTGCTTGGAGTCCTGCTTTTCATACCGTGTGTGTGTGTGACATTTGGCATGCTTTTAAATCTATTTGAATCTCAGTTCTCTTCTCTCTCTCTTTCTTCGAAGGAACGGATTAATACATGTTCTCTCAGGTGCGTTTTGAAGATTAGGTCTAAGCGCAAAGGGGCTGGTTCTTGTTGAATTCAGTATGTATTAGATATTTACTTCCATCCGCCCCACTTGTCACGCTTCTTTTCCCCTTTCAGGGACCCACCATCGCCAGCCTCTTCTTTGTCTTTTGTCCTCCATCGAGCCCCTTAGCTAAGCACACTGATGAGTGCCTGCCTGAGCACAAGCTTCCTCAGATGAGAGCTGGGTCAGGTCAGGCCAAGGAGTCTTTTTGCAAATGTTTCTGCAATGGGTCCAGTTTCCCGAGTGAATATCTGGACCCATTCTACACAGTGGTCTCCAGGGGGAGAAGCGAATGCTCGCAGCATTGCTGTGGGTTTTGCATTGAAACAGATGAATCCATGATGCATGAAAAGGCTGTCGCGCTGGCTGAATGCTGGTGTAAAGTCGGGCATCTGTTCCTCCACGCCCTAATGTGAGGGCTGTTCTCCTGGGTGAACCAAGACCTGGCCAGACAAGTAGTACCATTGTAAAGTCCCGACAATAGACGAGCAAGAGGACTTGGCTGTGATGGCAAAATCTCCACCCCTTTCGGGTTTTAAAGGAAGAGAAGCTGGGGTCCAAAGCCTGCCTTATTAGAGGCAGACAGATCACCCCCACCGATCTCTATTATGAATGCCCAGCTATTGAATTTCCTCTACTCTGTAAAGTCTATTGATTTTGTGACAGTCAAAGATAAATTATGCTCAGGAAAGCTTTTATTCCCCCTTCCTTTTCCTTTACAACATATTTTTCCAGACATATTGGCATTGGGGATTTTGAGTAAAACTGTTGTTACCAGGTTCTTTCGATTTAAGGATAAGTTGCTGCTCCACTGAGGCCGATGGCCATTTTTTTATTTTTATTTTTATTTTTTTAGTGGTTTTCAGTGCAAAGTAAATGTGGCAGGAATCTCCTGAGCTGGGGTCCTCCACTCAGCTAGTTGAGACTCTGGTGGAAATGTTCGGGCATCCCAGGCATTTCTGGAATCTGACAATAGCAGGGTTCTGCTTATCCACTCCGTGTCCTCTCTGCCATATCAAAATGTTCCTATTGACTTGAGATCCCTTCACACCAAGCCATACTAGAAGGTCACTCAACCGACTCAACCAAAACATGGCAAAGGCAGCCCATGAAAGAAACACCTGCTGCCAGGCATGATGCTCTGGTCTGAACAGATGGGGCACTTCTTAAACTGGGGTGTTTCTCTTTAAGTGTGTGAATATGATCTCCACATTTCATAGAAGAGTGGTCCTCCCTTGGTAATTTATTCTGAATTCCATCGTATTATGAACACATTTTGGCACTTCATGTAAAAAAAGCAAGGCAGTCTAGATCATACTGGTGTCTTTTGAAAAAAACTGTTTTAAATGAATTTTGATAGCACAAGTACTTACACTGTATAGTACAGACGTCATTTTAAGCCCTTAAATAAAAAGTTATATATATAATACATAATTACATATTATATGTAAAGTGTATATTATGTATGTCAGATACATATGACACATGGAGTCCTCCAGTGTATGAAGAAGACTCTGCTGATGGCCTGATTAATGATGTCATACTCGCTCATTTAAAAACGCATATCCAATCCTAACATGTTCCAGGAGTGTGGTAAGAACATTATGGAGTATTCTCTCTTTTTGAGATTTTAATGAGCAGGAGATTCCTGCCACATTTACTTTGCACTGAAAAACCACTAAAAAAAAAAAAAAAAAATCAACACTGACCTCAATGGAGCACCAAATTATCCTTAAATCGAAAGAAACTCATAACAGTTTTACTCAAAATCCCCAATGCCAGTGTGTCTGGAAAAACATGCTGTAAAGGAAAAGGAAGGCGGAATAAAAGCTTTCATGAAAATGAATTGTCATTGGCTGCCTAGGGAAGCTGTATTCCCATTTCCCAGAGAGGATAGGGTGAAGAACAGCGCACTGGCAGGGCTATTGCCCTTTAAGTGCAGACTGCAGCTAAGAGCAATGGGGATAGGGAAGAGGTTTCAGTAAAGCTTCTCTCTCTCTCTCTCTCTCTCTCTCTCTCTCTCTCTGTGTGTGTGTGTGTGTGTGTGTGACAATTTCTCGTCATCAATATGCATAGAATGGTTTTCCCAAGTGAGCAGAACAAAATCCTTTTTTTTTTTTTTTTTTTCCGAATAAGCAGCCTCTCATGGGAAAGAAGGTAGAGAGGCGTCCCAGCTGGCAAGCGCACATCTATTTCCAACGGGGCATAAAATCCACTTGACGTTAGAGCATGCAGGAGAAGGAAGGAAGGAGGCCTTCACAAGAATGAAATCATTTTTCATGCTTACAGATCCATTGGAGGGCACATGCTTGGTTGGAGAGTTATCACCAAGGGCTGCCTGCTCAAATGACTTTCTTTTAATAGACCTTGAGGTTAGGTGCCCTCCCTCAAAAAAAAAAAAAAAAAGAAGAAGAAGAAGAAGAAGAAGAAGCGTGCTGTTTGGAGCCAGGCAGGCATTGGTTTGCAAGGGATCCTGCTATGCAATAAACATTCTGCTGAGTTCACTGGTGACATGGAGATTCTATGTAGTTCATGACAGAGAGGGCCCTGGAGCCTGAACAGAGCAGAGACAAACCCAAGGAGCGAAGTACAAAAGGATTGATGGGTGCCTAGCGGTTGGGCCAGACAGACATCAGGGCTTCCATCAATGGAAAAACAGATGACAAAAGGACAGAAAGGCCTGGAAACAAACCTCTGCAACTTGATTTCAGAATGACTACTCATTGCTCCTTCTTATCCCGTCCTCGCAAATCAGAAGTTTGTCCTGCAAGCAAAGTTTGTTTTAATCTTTAAAAATTTGCATAGTATTTGTTTGTGTATATGTATGTGTATTTGTGTATGCGTGTGTGTGTGTGTGTGTGTGTGTGTGTGTGTGTGTGTATGTGCATATGCATACAGGCACCTACAGGGCCAGAAAAGGGCACTGTATGCCCTGAAGTTAGAGGTACAGACCACTGTGAGTTGCCTTATGTGACTTCTGCGAACCAAAATCCAACCCTCTGAAAGGGTAACAAGTCACTGCTGACTGTCCCTCTGGCCTGTAACAGACTTCTAAGAAATTGTTTTAAACACATGAACTTACTAAACTTAATTAGGCCTATATTTTGTGCTGACTAGTTTTTATGTCAACTTGACACATGCTAGAGAGTCATCAGAGAGGAATGAATGAGCCTCAATCGAAAGATGCCTCCAGAAGATCTGGATGTAGACAGGTCTGTTTGGCATTTTCTTTATTAGTAATTGATGTGGGAGGGACCAGACCACTGTGGTTGGGGCCGCCCCTGGGATGACAGTCCTGGGTTCTATAAGAAAGCAGGCCGAACAAGCCATAAGTTAAGCAGCATCACTCCATGGCTTCCACCTCAGCTCCTGCATCCAGGTTCCTGCTAGGTTTGAGTTCTTGCCTTGGCTTCCCCCAATGGGCTGAGATTCAGGATACGTAAGCCAAATAAGCCCTTTCCTTTCCAAGTTGCCTTTGGTCGTGGTGTTTCATGGCAACAATAGCAACCCTAAGACATATTTTAACTCGTATTGAAATGATTCCCCAAATTTCTGCTTCATGGATAACTTTTTTTCTGGTTATCTCAGACTGTTTAGTTGTTACATTTATGGTTCTTCTAGACCAGAGAGTTGTGAAAATACAAGGACTTGAGAACGAGAGAGATTAGGTTTGAATTCTTGGTCTATATCTTATCTGTTCATGGGCAATGAAGTAAACTTCTCTATGCTTCTACTTACTTCCTTATAAAGTGAATGACTCAATGCTGCCATAGCCAAAATAAAATTTAAAAGGGAGAGGGAACTTTGGGTGAGAGCTTGAGATTGATTGACTAGAGCATCAAACCGTATCATGTCCTATGCCCAGCCAAGACTTGTACCAGTAGATACATCCATGCCGTCTGGAACATCTCATCCTGTTTGTTTCTCGCGAGGCTTCATCATGGGAATTGCTTTGAACAGCAGAGTGGAAGGAAGAGAGGCTGCTGAGCAGGGACCATCACGAGCATCGAGCGGTTCTCTTCACTGATCTTGGGATTTTTATTGCAACTATAAAAGACATTGCTAGTAGTTCCAAATAAGAAATAAATGTTCCATTCACCCAGGCATGGTCAAATCCAAATGGCCAGCAGGGTCAGGACCAACCTGTACATTCAACACAAGAAAAAGCTGTTAAAAAAAAAAAAAAGTCAAACCCAACCCAAAACAAAACAGAAAAACAGTTGAGGTTTGATGTTATTCATCATTTACAGCAAAAATGTTTCTCAAGTGTCTTTCTTTTTCCTTTTCAGAGTTCTTCAATGATAGGATGCAATAAAACCGCTGCTTTTTATTTGTATTGGGTTATTACTCTTTCTAGTTAGGTATGGGCCTGGATATTTCTTAGCCACCGCAGTTTCGTAGGTTTCCGTCCTTCGTTATCAATCCCCTGAGTGTATGACTATGGAATTGTGTCTGTTTTACCACCCAGTTTTCAAGTAAGGAAAGGCCATGGCATGGGGTTAGGGGCTCCAGGTTTGGGTTAGTGGTTGATAGTAGCTTTCTTGTTTTACGTTGTATTTGGGGACAACAGACAAGAGTTTCAAATTGCCATTATCTCCAAGTAAGGATGAGTAAGAAGAAGAGGTGGAAATCAAAGACTGCCTGAAGGACAGCATTGTTTAGTGAGTTCTCTGCTTAAAGAGGCTTCATGCCAAATCAATCTGTTGTTTACATTACATAAAGTCTGATGACTTCTAGATTTAAAAACAACAACAAACAAACAAACAAACAAAAACCCCCAAATCCTTTGGATGTGTTGGACTGTTCTGTAATTTACAATATCAAATGTTCTACTGAATATATAATTTAGAAGTAAGTTTGGAACAGATCCCAAAGGATCAGGGAAGGGATTCACAATGGAATCTTGAGAAACTTCTTCAGGGTATTGTTGTGTGACTTTCTCTGGGAAAATATGAGCAAGCATCTGATTACCCCAGTTACAACAGAGAAATATTTTACCCCTATGTCTAGATAAGTGTAGCAGTGAGATTTGGGGGGCTACTTATAGCATGGGAAATGACTTTAAAAAGCCTACATTCCCTAGAGGTACCTGTGGACAGATCCTAGGGCTTCCTGTGCCCAGCAATTATTACTGCTTATATAAGTTTGAGGTGGGGCCTTGCGAGTCTTGCTAGTTTCAGGAACTTCTGGAGAAGCTTGAATTGTTTACTTCCTATCTTTAAGTTTTGTTTACCACCTGAGTCTTAATGTTCCTTCTGCCAGGACTGAATGTTCCATTTCACAGGAAAGTGCCAAGCAAAGCTTGTACATAATCCAAACTTTAGACCAAAGGAAAGACCAGGAAGAACAGTTGACTCATTAGATGGAAACAAAATCAAGGACTCAGACCACTTGTCACTGATGGTTCTTGGACCTTTTTATACTTACATAGGGACTAACTGTCCATAAGGGGACTTTTATTCGGGATAAACAAAGTGGGTTATTGAGGCTTTGATGTATTTGGCCATTTTATCCTAATGAAACTAAATAGAAGAGAGAGAATCAAGAAGGCTAAAGCAAAAACGAACCTCCTCCACAAGCTTTCCTAACTCACCTGAACTTTATGATGTTTGTAAATAGACAGGACATATCTGTCACACAAACAAAACTGTTTAAGCAGTCACCAAAAATATAAAATAATTCAAGGAACCTGATGGAGGAGAGTTATCTGTCTTTGTTACTTTCATTGGTTAATTAATACTAGCGGGGTGGCGGGACACAGCCCGCCTCTCCTTCAACAGGAACCAATTGTATTCACCTCTTCTTAGATTTTTTTTTAAGAGGGTGGAAGATGGAAAAGTTTGAGGTAAAGAAAGAACACAAACTAGTTTCTCTAGTGCTGTGGTGTCTATGAGGTAGAAATCCCTTTTTGGAAATAGGTTAATTAGAATGGTGAAGTCTCTTACGGGATATAGGAAAATTCAGAAGGTAAAAACTTTAAGAGGTATAAATACACTTTTTATTTATTTATGAATAACATAACAGTTCAGCATTGCCACAATCCTTCTACAGACATACATTTCTCAAAACAAAGGGCCAAAGTACATGGGAAAAACATTTGAAGTCCCAGAAAGCTCCGCGCTGGCAGACGCAGACTCCATGACTTACTTGCAGCCAGCTGTCAAAGCTTAACGCCTCATCGACGTGCTCTGAGCTGTAGAACACTAAGCCAAGGGAGATCTGTGAGCACCCTGAGCTGTCCCCTGCTTCACAGGGAAGCGTCTTCACAACCTCCCTCTCAGCCTCCTTTAGTCCCGTGGGCTCCTGTAAATTATTCACAGCATTTCGTTCATTTCCCACGATGCGCACAGTTTTCCAGCTTCTATCGTGACACAGACTGTGTTTACCTGGACTAAGTGACAAGTGTGGGAGGACACTGTGTGCAGTGTCCCCATGAGCGAAGGCATGGCGGTCCTTGGGACCAGTATTTGACAAAAGAAGCGCAGAGACCAAAACTGTCGACTCAAAAACCAGGGAACAGTTTTTCTTTTAATGTCCCAGCCCCTCCTCTTCACACTTTCTAAACCCTTCTAGATAGTATATTGATGCACATTATTTAAATCAGTGAAGTGTTTCCAGAGGTCTAGTGTAAATCAGTGGTTGTCATGGCAAACATCCAAGGGCAATCACTCTTAACTCCTTTTGTTCTCATGTTTTTCTATTACCTCTCTATCTATACATTGCTTGTTTAGTTTATTGCTTTCATGAATATGTGTGTATATGTGGGGGGAGGTGTGGGGGGGCTGTGTGTGTAGTGTAGTGTATGTCTGTAGAGCACACACAGGAGTGCACAGGGGCATGGTGTCCCTGAGGCATGTCCGAGCCAGAGCACGCCACCCCTGTCTTCCTGTCTTGAGGCAGTTTTTCACCAACACAGAAGCACAGTGTCGGCCAGGCTTTACTAGCCAGTGAGCTCCAGGGGTCTACCTGTCTTCATTGCCCCATGCTGGAGTTATAGACACACGCAGCCGTGCTCTGCTTTTTATATGCATGCTGGGATTCCAGGTCCTCATGGCAGCATATCAAGTCTTCTTTCTTACTCATCCATAATGCATGGTCCCCTTCATGAGGTTGTTTCCCCTCCCCCATTTTCTCCCCTGGCCTTATCCATCAATTCTTTACTCCAAAGGGTAAGATTTGAGTTTCTTCCCTTCGCACAAATGCCTCCTTACTTCAGTCCTCTAACATAGCTACATCTTAATTTGGTCATAGTTATCGTCTGTGCGGTGTACCTCATTTAACGTTGTAAAAAAACATGTAATTATTGAAATTACCGGGGAGGGCCACAGTGACACAGTGTCTTCTTTACATGATAGGGTTGCTGCACGCATGAACTCAGTCAACATTCCAGGGTTGAGGGAGGAGGAGGGGTTCGTGAGCCCCCAATCCCAACTAAGGAGCAAGTTACAGTTGATGGCTTCCAGGAAGGAAAATCAGTTTTCTTTCTTTCTTCCTTTCTTCCTTCCTTCTTTCCTTCCTTCCTTTTTCCTTCCTTTCTCTCTCTCTGTACCTCCCTCCCTCCCTCCCTCCCTCCTTCTCTCCCTTCCTTCCTTCTTTCCTTCCTTCCTTCCTTCTTTCCTTTCTTTTTTTTTTTTTTAAGAGAGTGTCCTCTGGTAGCTCCACTAGGATCTATAAATGTATGGGCAGCACAAACTGAATTCAGTGGCTTATTGGGCGGGGTGGGAGAAGAGGACATGGGCTTGGAGGGGGAGTAGGAGGTGAATATGGGAGGAGTTAGAGAACATGATCCTAATACATTTTATGTGTGTATGAAATTCTGGAAGAATTCATGAAATTTTATATTTAATTAATAATAATATTTTGTCTTTTTTTGGGTTTCTGCATGCTCTTCAGTAATTAAAGCCCAGATTCATCCTTTAGCACTTTCTCAGGTATCAAATGTTCAGTTAACTTCCTCCATGGGAGCTCTTTTTCCTGAGCTGCTAAAGTGGGTGCTGGGGATGCCCTGTTCCATTCTCCCACTGAAGATCTGTATCTTTTCCCATTCTTTAATGGAAGAAACTTTCAGAGAGCTTCTCATCTAGAACATTTTTTAGCACCCAGAGTCTCTAGAACTATCTTCATTCTGCCCTTAATAGTGGACTGAAAGTCCAGCTGACTCCAGAGTTCTAGATTTAAATAAATGCATCTGGGTCTACTAGTTGATATTAAGAAGTCTAACGCCTTCTAATTCTTGATTTTTTTTGTACAGGGGCATTTGTTTTCTCTCTAGCAATTTCGCTCTTCCTTTATTCCCACAGGCAGAAACCTCATAAAAATATGCCCTGATATAGGTTTGTTTTGTATATTGTATTGGGTGTGCCATAAAAGGACAAATGATATGCTTAGCAGAAATATGTATGGACATATCAGATTCTTTCCTAAGCCACTTTGAGACAGCCTCTTTTACAGAATTGTTTTAAAATATAAACAATTACAACTAGAGGTCGCATATTTTGTTCTTACGACAGGAAATATTGTTAGTCCTTGTGGGGATTTTGTTTTTATGTGTCTGTTTTTGAGATAAGTTCACACTCTGTAGCCCAGCCTGGCCTTGAACTTCCCGTCTTCCCCTTCCATTCCTAGGAGCATGACAGGCGTGTGCCACTAATGTCACCTGACTCCATCATGATCAGAAACCAAATGGTAGAGATGCATAACCAAGATATAATCACCTAGCCAAGCCTTTGAAACCCGAGCTCTGTGGGAAGGCCAGGTGTTTAACATCAGAGCTGAGCCTATGGCAGGAGCCCCGAGCAACCGCACAGGCAAAGAGCCACAGCGCTCAGATGCAGTGACCAAAGATGGACAGTTGCTGTGTTTTGTGCCTAAATTCTATAACTTCCTGGCTTAGTCCTGAAAAGCAAGGGTGTGGTTGACTGTTCCCCACCAGCAAATGCGCAGGATTGCTTTTTTCTAAGAAACACGCCCTTAAGGGCGTTCACTGGAGTTGGGAAGACGCGAGATTTGAACATTTAATCTTTTATTTCAAAACTATATTAATTCCTCCAACAAAAATCAGCATCATATAAGAGAGGGGTGGAGGAGAATACGTTGCTTTTCTCTAAGAAAAAAAAGAACTGTATGCTACGGAATGGAATTATTATTACAGAAAACTCTGACAAACTTGCCCATAAAAGAAGATGTATGGTAAAGGTCACCAAGCCTTAACAGTGACATAGTTCAGAATTGTCAAAATGCCTGGAATTTTTTCTTCAGGGAATTATAGTGTATTAGTTTCAGAGTCAGTCTCGTGGATCCTGGTGGACCCAAACCAGATGTAGCTGGAACCCCTTTGGATGGTGGGAGAAGATCCTCTGACCCGGGTGATGACACCTCTATCTCTGATCAAAGGCCTTCCACACCACCGCCATCCATCAGGGCCATTGTCCTTTCTAATCCCTCCCTTCATGTCCTGCTCGAAGAAATTTGGAGTCCTGACCTTGACTTTTTTCGCTGCTTCCCTTTTCCAGCCTACGTGTCTCTCTTCATTTTCCTTGTGGCAAGGTTAAACTAATTTCTCTGGAAGCAAGAAACCTCACTCCAGCTCCCTTAAAGCAAACCCACCCGGAGCCAGATTTCATGGCCTTTGAAATGATGCGTGACAAAGCAACAGTAAAAGCAGGTGGGGTGAGGCTGAGGTGGTGGAAGAAGGAATATTATCTGCAGTCATGCCTATTAACATTTCACTGAGACTGTTTCAGCCTTGTGGGAAAGGGAACTACCCGGAACCCTTCCTTCACTCTCCCACATCCCCCTCCCGCATCTTCCAGCCTGGTGTATATGGAGGACAGAAGAACCACTAATGCTATTTATTCTCTCTCAGAGCATTTATCTATAGCTGTGTAAAGTTGTTCATTTCGTGACAAAAGGACTTCAGAGCAGAAAGACGTAGAAGAATATAAGAAAGAATAGAAAAAAAAATATCATTTTTGATTGGCTAACAATATCTTTAAAAATCACATTTTTCTTAATTTACTTCTAATCAGGACAGAATCTTTATATTTCCTTATGACTGTGGACTGTGCAAAATAGTTTTAAAACATTAGATATTATGTGGTAATATTAACTTTACTGAAAGAAACTTTTTTTTGTTAAGATGGCTTTTCTCTGTGTAGTCCTGGCTGTCCTGGAACTCACTCTAAACCATACTAATTCTTTTTAGCAGCCCTAATTTTGGGGCATTAGTACATGCCTCAGATTTCATTTATATGTTACAATATTTTGAACTTTCGTCACGTCTATCTGCTTATGTTTTCTGCTTATTTCATTTGGATAAATGCCAAGGAGGGCAAATAGAGGGGTCAAAGGATCTGTTTGCTTCTGGCATTCTTGTTGTATATAGTGCGTAGTTTTACCTTGAAAAGCTTGTATCAGGTTTCATCCCTGTAAGACAATCTGAGATTCTGTTTCTTTAACAGAAAGCATTCTTTCTAACACACAATACTGTTATTATTTGATGTTGGTATTTCAGTTTAAAAAGCTACGTTTATTTTAACTCTCTTTATATGAAACGTTTTTCTTTAAAAATGTGTATCGTCGATGTGTATTTATCCTTTCTGTTTGTAAATTTCCTGTTCATATTGTTTGTCATTTTTCTACTTGATGTTTATAGTTTTCTTATATAAATTATAGGGAATTTTCATGTGTTGATCCTGCTTATTCTGAACATCTTCATTAAGTTGTAACTAAATATGCTTAATTTTCTTATAGCTATTTGCTTTGTGTGAGGAGCATGCCACCGCCCAGGTGTAGGGGGTCAGAGGACAACTTGCAAAAACCAGTTCTCTCCTTATACCACGTGGTTCCAAAGATTAAATTCAGGTGTTCAGGTGATGGCATACATGTTACCTGTTCGAGCCATCTTTCTGGCCCCATTAAACAGGCAGGCAGGGATATCTTCTTGCCAGCCCGGGCCTTCTTGAATCTTCTTATTATCTAATAATATTTTGAATACGTTCATGTTGTTATTGAATGCATTTTCGTCACTTTGAAAAAAATCAAATTTAATTGTAAATAAAACAATCAATTATCACTAAGTAGGACTCCTCCAGGAATCTAAGGTTGGATTGACATGTGAGACCAATCAATGTAATTCAATATATGAACAAACTAATAAAATAGAAATAAATATTGAGATGCTAAAAAACAGTGACAACATTTAACAGCTCTTTATAGAAAAAAAAAATGTTGACAAGCTAGTAACAGAGAAAATACATTCCGGTTCAGCTTGCTCAGCTGCCATTTTCCCTAGCAAGGAATTTGAGTAATTTTCTTCTAAAATCAAGAACAAGGAAAGGGGAGCCTAGAGTTTAGCTTGAAGCACTGTCAAGAGCACTGACTATTCTTAAAGAGACACACCTGGTGGCTCACAACCATCCGTAATTCCAGCTCAGGGGATAGCAGGCATGCACATGGTGCACATGCATGCATGCTGGCAAAATATTCATACACATAAAATAAAAATCTGTAATCATAGGAATTATAACAAGAGAGAGGATGAAGGGACCTTCTACTCTCATTCTAGTATGTGTTGGGGTTTCTGGTCAGAACAGTAAGCCAGGAAGGATTTAAAGGCATCTATCTGTTTGGAAAGGAAGAAAGGAAACTGTCCTATTCACATTCACTGTGCTTGCCTCTGTAGACCTTCAGATGAACTTTAGAGGATGCTAAGAGTCAATGAGGGAGCTTCTCAGTAACCATATACCAAATAAACCATATACGTACATAAATCAGTTGTTTCTATTCACTAAAGGCATGCAATAGATTAAAATTTAAAACATGAAACAAGATTATAAAAACTGGAATAAAAGGGAAAAATCAATGGAGAAGATATGTATACTGGATATTATAGATAAGCATTACTGAGAAAAAATAGAGGACATTAGGCAGTAACGAGTTCAAGGCTGAATCTTGTTCAAGAGATGAAGGGGTTTTTTTGTTTGTTTGTTTTGGTATATCTAAACAAGGCTTCTCTATGTAACAGTTCTGGCTGTTCTGGAACTCACTTTGGCTGGCCTCCAACTCACAGAGATCCACCTGCTGCTACCTCCCAAGTGCCAGGATTAAAAGCGTGCGAAATCACTACCTGACTTAGTATTAAATATTTTAAGAAGAATTGTTTTGAAGGTGATTTAAATTTAACTTAATTCCACTCATGTTTCCATCAGGCATTTTATATATATATACAAATATATATATTTGTAAGCTAATTCTAACATTCACATGGAAAGGCAGAATCCGAGAACATGTGGAGCACTTCTGCAAGAAGACTGGGCCTACAGAGCCTGTACTAGCTGACTCCAAGATTCCTGTGCTCATTAACTCCATGACATCAGCGTGAAGTGATAGACAAAGATCAACAGAACAAACCATAAAATCCAACCGCCCAAATACATCTGTGCATGAGCAAATTTTGAGGAAGATACTGGGGAATTCAATGGAGGAAGGAGATTTAATGACCCTGGAACAATTATATACTTCGATTTCGAGAGGAATTTCAACTTAGGTACTCTGTAGTGTGAAATATTTAATTCAAAATGTACCATAAACCTAAATGTCAAATCAAAACTATAAACCATAGGGAAAAAAGCTGAAGAAAATTATTGTCAGCTTTGGCTAGGCAAAGTGTTTTTAGATATGATGCTGACCGAATTCAAAGCATAAGGGCTTTAAAGGATGTGACTTAAGACAACCACAACAGAAAGAAACCAACAATGGGAGAAGAAACAAATAATATCTGATCATTTTTACACCTTAGTTACATATGAAAGAGTGTGAGAGCCAAAGTTATGCTTGAAGTTTTAATTACTGTGCCTAAGAAATCCATGAAACAAGAATGCCTCTTATCTGTAAGCCCCTTGCCCAAGGACAGACACTTCCTGAAATGCTGGAGGTTATTGTTTGTGGAAGATAGCAAGCCACATGTTTTCACTCAGCCAAGCAAGTTTGTTTGACCCATCTGCACCAGACATGCTTGGTCACCTGTGGGTGGGGAGTGTGTATGCTAGAAGTGCGTCATGTATGTATGCTTGCCCTTTTTTGGACATCATTGGAAATATTGTGCATTGTGGGTTTTGCCTTTTTAAGTCTCTGCAAAACGTGACTCATGCTCATTTCCTTAGAACCCAGGAGCGGACTGTTGTGGAACGTTCCTTTACACTGCGTGAAGATGTGTCACTGTGATTGGTTTAATAAAGAGCTGAATAGCCAATAGATAGGCCAAAAGGGGTTAGACAGAACTTTTGGGGACAGGAAGGTCTCAGGGAAGAAGAAAGGTAAGGTTGGCAGCCAGATGCTGAGAAAGCATCACGAGCAGTAAGGAAAGATAAGGTAACAAGCCACGTGACAGAATGTAGATAAAAGTAAATTTTTTGTTATAAGAGCTAGTGGTGCAACCCTAATTTAAGGTCAACAGTTCATAATTAATAGTAAGTCTCCATGTTGTTAGCTGGGAGCTGGTGGCATAGAGAAAGACTTGCTACATATGGTCTTCAACATGGGGCTCGAATATCCAAACACAGGGTCTTAGAAAGCTAAGCAAAGCTCTTGGCAAGAGTCAGCTGTGGCTTTCTAGTCCTGCAGTCTCTCAGGTGGGCCAGTGCCCAGCATTCAGAGGTGTAGCTACCAGCCACTGCCTGCGTGTGCCAGTGCCACACAACAGTGTCATATGCTAAGCTGAGCCACAGGGTGGCTGACATGCAATTTAAGATTTGTCTCATGTGGTCAAAGGATAGTGTGGGGTGCTCAGTAAAGCCAGATCCAGATGGGCAAAAACACTAAACAGGTTACAGTGTGTTTAAAAAATGTGTGTAGGCTTAAAAAAAGAAAATGGATATAGACAGACATAGGAAAAATAGTTTATAAATAATAAAATAAGGTCTTTAAAGACAGAATAAAATAATATAAAAAGAATAAGCCATGTAAAGATGGAAACTACACAGAAAGTCTGGATCCTGTATGGTGTCTTGTTGACTTGAAATTCTTTGATTGCAGATAAGTAGATGACAGCTGCCGAGAGACATAGGTTTGTAAGACAGATTGTTGAATTAAACCAACCTTGACACTTTAGGAATGTCTGAACTTTAAAATGGAAGTCAGAAGATGTATTGCTTTGGTGAAGAGCTTATGGTTTTGCTTTCACAGAAAATGAAAAGCTGTGGATTCGTTCATAGTTGATAGAGATCAGGTTTGATCAGGGGAGGCCCCCTGAATATCCTGGGTATAGACATAAAAAAATAAACTTAAAAAACCTACAAGACAGGTAACATATATTTTACATATTCACACATAAAGCAAAAAAGTCATTTTTTTCCCAGCTTGTGTACAATATATGTTACCGTTGAAAGTTTGTTTTCAGAGAAGGGAACCAGACAGCAACGGAAACAGGTGGTCCAGGTGACCCAGCTCTCAGAGTACCTCTGTTTCAGTTTCCTCAAAATTTTGCATCCAGAATATCTTCAAAGCTGCTAGCCGAGATGGTCAAGCTTAACAGACTACTCTCACCAGGACTCCAGATAATCTCTGTGCTTTCCACTACACAGAGACAGGACAACAAATAACACAACTAGCTCTCCTAGGATTTGACCAATATCCTAATTTTCTCAGAATCCCCTAAAGATTCAGTTGCCCCCAGATAACAGGAAGCAGTCTAGAGAATATGACACCCACATTCTCAAGAGGAGGGGTAGGTGGAATTTGGTCATTCTGTGGTTTATGAATATCTGCCATTGTTTAGAAGGAGATAGTTACAACCTTGTTTTGGGCATGATCAGGAAAAAGTTGAAAAAAGGAGATTGGATTGGAGGATCTCTGTCTATAGGGTAAAAGGGTAGATATAGTATAGAATGATGAATCTACTTTTGAACAACCACTGGTCTCAAATATTTTACATTGGTATGGATTTTTGTATATTGATATAAATTTAAGGTTATTTTTATAACACTCTATTATATGTTTCAATTTTTAATTTAAGGTATTGAACATACACAGCTTATTTAAAAATGCAATGCAAAGTTCTAGTTTTAAAAGCTATTTAGGATAACAAAGAAATGCATGTTAGTAGTTAGTCATCTATAACAATCAAACTTATAGTCATATTAGGCATATTTTCAAGGTCAATCAGAAACATATTTTAAATAGATCATCTTCAAACACTTAAGAGACTTACAGAATATGGAATTTTAATATTTTCATAATATAGAGCTTTTCATGACAGTGAGACATGTCTCTTCCTGGCAGTACCCATTTACTCCAAAAGAGGATGATGGGCATCAAAAAGCCTCCATATGGATTTTTCTTTCATTTCTGATAAAGTTAGCCAATGGGCAAAGAAACAGCTCTTCCTTTGACTGCTGCCAATATCCTGTACAAATTGGACAATCAGAACACAAAAGAAGGCAACTGCTGAACTTTGCCAACACAAGGTAGGATGTCTTTCAAAATTCCTACATTGCAGAAAAGTCTGTCAGATATTCTAGACCTATAAACTGAAAATGGATGCCCAAACTTTACAGAAGAACTTTGGTTGACTATCTAGGCAGCCAGCTGTTTCTGTCATTTCTTATAGTTTTGGACACTGTCTGTTCTCCATTTCCTGTTTACTTAGGTAATATTATATTCTTCTTGGGTCTTTAGTGGGTTTAAGACTAGATAGTTATAGTTACAGTTTCCCTATTCATAATAGAAAGTAATTAGGTAAAACTTTGGACCCATCAAGAGGGGATAGTTAATGGAGTATTTTCTCTGAATTTGTAAATGAACTAGATGTTATTAATATAATTCTTACCTGATAATTGTTCTTACTGTTTTATTATGTTAAAGTTAAAACTTATCCTTTTATTTAGGAGGAAATGTTGCAGAATATTTCTTTACATAGTGTAAAGATGTGTCATTGTGATTTGATTAATAAAGTACTGAATGGCCAATAGCTAGGCAGGAAGAGATTAGGCAGGTCTTCTGGGGACAGAGAGATCTCAAGGAAGAATAAAGGTGGGGTCATCAGACAGATGTGGAGAAAGCAGCATGAACAAAATGGAGAGATGAGGTAACAAGCCATGTGACAGAACATAAAACAAATAAAATAAAAATAAATGGGTTGATTTAAGTTATTAGAGCTAGTAGGACAAACCTAAGCTAAAGCCAAATTTAATAAATCTCCATGTTGTTATTTGGGAACTGGCAGGACAGAGAAAAAATTGTTATGGTAGACTTGGCCAGAGTCCATCTTCCTAGCCAGTATTTAGTTAAAGTTTGCTTCAAATTTGGCTCAAAGATTGTGGTAGTGATCTTATTCTCAACTGATGGTTTTAATAAGAGCTCTGAAAACTTTGGTCACGATGGCAGGATGGCTAAAGGATCACTGTATCAACAAATGACATGGAAAAATTAAAATCATTCAAATAAATAAGTAAATGAATAAATAAATGTAGATTTTTTTTGTCTTACATGATGTGGAAAAGTCAACTCAAAACAGAACAAAGCCCTAAACGTAAGACTTAGAAGTATAAACTCTAGGAAGAAAATGTAGGAAAAGTCTCCTCTGCATTGGCCTTGGCAATGAGCTTTTCATCCCTAAAGCACGGGGCTACAAAACACTTAAAATGAAACAAAAAAAAAAAGTGGAAGTCATCATAGGCAAAGCAGATCAGTATGGCTGATGCCAGAGGAAGATCAGCTTCAGCAGCAGTGCTCCTGGTATTCTTTTGATTTTTCCTCGAAGGGAGGGCTATGCCTTTCTTCTAAGTGAGTAATTGCAGTAGAGGTGGCGGGGGAAAGGAGAGCTGCTGGCAAGTTCTCAGTTTACTTAGGAAGGAGTCTCTCAGAGATGGAGGCGGCGGTCTGCAAACTGATTTTTAAGGTGCTTCTGAGCATCTCCAAACACTTTGTGTGTGTCTCCAGCTGTACACAGAGTCCAGTTTATGGATTGTGGGTATTTTCAATTCTCAGGTGTGGTCCTGAACCAGCACCACTACCGCCTGCCAGGCATCTCTTAGAGATACAAACTTATGCCCTACCTGAGAAGCTGGAGGTGCTCTCTGACTCACTGGAGTCAGAAAGGGAAACTTCACTGTAGCAGAGAAAGGCCCTCGATTTTCCTCCGGGCCTCAGATACACAGCTTGCAGAAGAGGGCACCATGAATTTAGCTTTTCCAAGAATGTCCCTTTGACTTGCTCTTTCCCACCAGAAGCACGTCTTCCCACACTCTATACATGCAGGTGGCCCAAGTGCCTCAGAGTACAGGATTATTAAGGATAAAGGTGACAAGAGTTTAGGGCAACTAAAGCTGAGCATGGTCACAAAGGTCACTTTCTGATAATATGTCTAGAGTCTACACAAGGCTCTACCTATACAATGTGGGAACAAGAGATGTGCTGAACTAAGATGAGACTATGGCGTTTGAACTCTAAAGAAGTTAGATGTTTGGTATCTAAAAAGAAATGACAGTTGTTTTATAGTCTTGGGTCTGTCCTCTACAACTGTGGACGGGGACTCAATGCAGCAACAAGCCAGACAACTGCATCTGTGCTATGAGAACAAGTAGGAGCTGTCATTTGTCCCTTGGGACCATTAAGGTTGGCAGTGTCGGAAAAGAGCTCCCCATTTTATTCCAGTGTTTCTTAATGCACTTCATCTACAGCCCATGGGCCACGGTGACGAAACTCGACCTGGTGTAGCTTTTAATGCAAGGGCTGCTTTATTGCTTTAAGTATAAAGTTTTGCAAACATTCTTGACATGTGCTGTTCAGGCATGTGTTCCCCTGCTGGGCCCGGAGGACATCAGATCCCATCCCATCCCCTCACGAGCCACCTACTGTCTGTAGAGTCTGCCCTTTGTAATTTCTCCTAAGATCACATCCAATTGGGCCTGGGAGCTGCTTGCCATGAAAGCCTTACCTGGTTACAGCAGTTTTTGGTAAGGATTATTTTTTTGGGGGGGGGGGGAGGGCAGGCAAACCAACCAAACCAAATCAGACAAAAATAGCCAAACACCTCGATTTTATTAGTGGGCTACACCAGGGAGCACGCAGGCTTCTGGAGCCAGCATTAACATGCGCACTGTCTTAGGTAGTAGAAAGGTCAGTCTGTGTCACCAGACATTCCGACAAATCCTATTTAACTATCATGTTATGCAGTCTGTCAACCCTAAGTTACTTCTCTGAGGAATTTAAAATCTAAAGATTTATGATAAGTGTGATTTATTTATGACTGCTACCATATTCCATGTATTTGCTTATTCTATTAGACTTCGCTGATAAATCCTTTGTTTTTGTGTGTTTGTGCGCCTCAAGGGCTCATCCAGCCCTCAGAGGATGCCTGCCTGAGAGTTTTCAGCTTTGAATAGGCAAAGGGAAAGGAATTCCAATGAGATGCATTTTTTTTCCTCACTTCATTATGAAACAAAGGAAAAATTTACATTTTATTATTGAACAGCTATAATGCAGAGAGTGGCAACTGTTAAATATAGAGACCTTTTCTGGGGGTTATCTTTTCTTATGCAGAATATCCTCCATCCTGTGGTCTCCCATGACAAGCCAGGAGGATCTTAGATACAACAGTCACTTAGGCAAGGGTCTATCGACAGATACATTCTTTAACATCTTCTTGGTCATGAAAAGATAATATTTGATTGTTGGAGAATCTAACTTTCACCAGCATCCTTCAAATGTTGTTTTTCTTCAAGCTCTACCATGGAAATGCGAGGTGTAAAGCCCTCCTTCCCTTGAGAACGGGTGAGGTTGCTGGGTTCCTTGGAAAGACTTCTGTCTGGGGCCTAATCACTCCTTTGAAGGACCAAGTCTCTGCATATTTACCATTGTGTTTTCATCCATGCTATTTTCTACAGTAATTTACTTGTCAGAAAGATCACAGGAAACTAGCAATTTACTTTGCGCACAAAGCATTGTATGGCTGGGGCTGCCTTTTCTTATAGGACTGTAATCTTTCATTCATCTAAATGGAATGATGGATAAGCAGGTATCGCCACTTGGCATGCCAAGGCTGCTGCGTGTGCCCGCCTCTCCTGCCTCCGCAGCTTCTCTGGCTGAGACACCTTGCAAGAAAGGAAGCTTAAGAAAGGCCTTTGAAAGGAAGTTCTTGGTGATACATTAACAGCCACCGGAAATCAAATCCTTTGCTGAAAAGATTCATGCTGCCCAGTCTTAATGAATAAGGAAGTGCCAACTGAAAGTCATTGTTTTACTTATGTAAAAACAAACAAATATGGGGGGGAGAGAGAGAGGGAGAGAGAGAGAGAGAGAGAGAGAGAGAGAGAGAGAGAGAGAGAGAGAGAGAGAGAGAGAGAGAGAAAGTAAATAAACAAAGTGACACACTAAACATTTCGAAGTTGTTCATCGGGAAAGAAGACAGAGAAAACATTGCCTATTGTTGAACCCTCTCTCTGGTCCAAAGGGCTTTATTGCCATTGGTTTAGATCAGATGGATCAATACACACACTATGTCTTTTAAACACACTCTCTACGAATGACCACAGTCAGAATTCACACAACTCTAATTTTTCCAGGTTCTGCTCTCAGTCACCTAGCTCATGAACATGACAATAATAAAATCAGAAAGAGCTTAGAGATTTGCCCGAGTGGAAACTTCTTAGAAATCTTTATTATCCAATGCGGTTTGGAGACTCCGTTTTGATTTTGTTCATGTAATTAGCATTTCTTAAGGAGCTCTGTAGTCAGGGATGTGATCAAATGAATGAGAAAGCCAAGAAGGTCTCAGGTACTCAAACGTCAGGCCCTCAGAGTCACCACTGTCAGGACAGAGGTCAAGTGGCAGTCATCTTTAATCTGCCAAAGAGTGTCAACAGAAACGAGGGCAAAAATCATACTTAATGTTGACACACCGACGTCTTTTGTTCCTGAGCTGTGGGAAGGGAAATGTTTGCTGAGCCGAACTTTCACCCACCTCTCTATAACACACATTTCCTGTCTAGGAGACACGATCAGTCAATATACATCAAAGCAGCATATCACGTGATTAACAAACACAGGTACAAAGATGAGGAAGGCAGGGACCCTCACCTCCCCCCCCCCCCCCCCCCGCGAGACTGCTAGCTTTATTGGACAGGGTGGGCAGACTCCAAGTGACTGTAATACACTGTTCAGTGCATGCCAGCCAGGGAGGCAAAGGCCTGTGGCACAAGGACCCTCACAAAGTATACACTCTGTTTAATTTCTGCACACAGAGAAAGACATGGCTGCCTCTACAGCCATCCTGGGAAAGACTTAATTACATTGAGCAGAGTTTCTGAATAACTCAGAAGTGATTGGCTCACTTCGAACACTGACCAGGATTACTCCGTGCCGGGCATTGTGGTAGATCCAGGGACGAAACTAATTTTGTGCTGTCTTCTGTTCTCAAGAGCTAAGGAGTGGACAGTATTGTGTGTTAGGAGCTTTGAATGGTAAACAGGAATTCTGACATTATTCTCCCGGCAGCAGGGAGTCACTAAGCTCTGTGAACAAATGCTGTAACAAGGATAAAATCTGAATATAGACACTGGGTATTGGACAAAGACTGGTGGTAGGAACAAGCGATCGCCCTTGTTCAAATAATCAGTGTTTGAACTAAGGTGAACAAAGGTGTATAATTAAATCTGGAGGGGAGAAATTCTAAAAATAAAATAACATGCCGTGGAATGCAGCTGGAGAGGTTGAAAAGACAGAAAAGATTATTCTGTTGTAAGGAAAGGAGGGCTTTACCAAAGGACTTTTCTCAGGTGAGGTCCAAGAACCAGATTTAAAAACCTGTGCCTGCACAAGGGAGACAAACACAAGGCCGTTCAGACCAATGAGGATTCCCGCCGTCTTCAGCAGGATGTGGCAAGCGTGCCCTTGTACAGCTGTAGGCACTGGACAGGATTCCCTTGGCCTTGTTACCCTATGTCTGCATGGTGTTCCTAGAGTGTTCTGTGGACATGGCTTTGGGATTCTGAGTGCCAAGCCTGTGTATGGAAAAAGCAAGAAGATATCATTCTAGTGGGTTCCAATTGAACAGTGAGGTTTGGACATGGAAGGAACAGCATCTCACAGACCACCATTCGTTCTAGGACATTCTAAGCCTTCATTATCTAGGACTTCTTCAAAGGATTCCGCTTTATTAGCAGAGTGAATGAGGATGCCATACTTGACACTATGGATGCAGAACTAGGAAGAATGCCATACTGAAATGAGATTTAATTAAATCTGAAGTACTTTCGCTATGACTAAATAAGAGAAAACGCACTGCTTTTGATCTGGGTACCCCCAGGGTCATACAGATAAAGGCTTGGAATTCCAGTGTCTAAAAACACGACGTTCACTGACATCTCCTGGACCCCCGAACCGCCCAGAAGCCTTGTGCAAGCCTGACTCTTCCAGTTTCTCCTCCCTCAAGACTGCGTTCAGTCCCACATCTGGAGGCAAATCGTTCTCAATCGCTCAGTCCCACACCGACAGTTCAGGGAAAGGCGTGTCCAAACTTTCCCTGCATCCACCCTCGGCTCAGAGGCTACCCTTGCTTTCTGTCAAGTCAATCACATTCAGATGATTCTCTAGGTTAGGCAATCAGCAGGCACAGGCATTTTTAAGGTTAGACTTCCTGAGCCCTAAGTTCATGCCAGGTGAGGAACTCAAGATGGAGACAGGGATGACCCATCCATCACCTTTCTTTGTAACAGCCCACTGTAACATGGTTCTGTACTCCAACAGGTCTGGGTCAACATAGCTCCTGCCACCTGAGGTCAGTGGCTGCCTCTTGAAAGAGGTTCCTAGTGGACACTCGCGAGGGGAGCCAGCCAGGAGGAGGCTATAGACAGGGGGAAAGCGCCTGGGCATCTTTGACTTTGTTTTCTCTGGCTAAACAGACCACCGTTATTCTTACGATTCTGATAGCCTTTTATACGAACGTTTACAGACAGGGTTTTTTATTTTAAAACATTTGTACTAATTACTGCCTCATCCATTTGCGCTGTCCCAACATAATGTCACAGACTTAGGAGGCTTACAAGCAACAGAGAGTTTCTCACGATTCTGAGGGTTAAGAACAGGGCAAATTCAGTGTGTGACAAGAGCCTGCTCTCAGCGTTATAGAGAGTATGTTTTCAACCTGTCCTCACGTGTGACAATTCTGCATTACAGAGAGCATCTTTTCATTCTGTCGTCACACGTGGCAAAAGACAATGAGTTCCCTAAGGCCTCTTTTTTTTTTTTTCTTTCCTGGGGATTGGGCCTGCATCCTTCAAATGCTACACAAGCCCCTCTCACTGGCTTTACAGTTACAGTCACATTTTTTTCTCTTTTAGAGACAGTAACTAACCAAGCTGCCCACACTGACCTTGAACTTATGACCCCATGCCTCTGTCTCAGGCTTCAGGCTTTTCTCTCTAAGATCTCTGTTATAAGGGCACTAATCCTGTACATAAATGTTCCATTCCCCTGGAACTAAAGACTCCAAATGGCCTGTTGTTCTGACTTTACTTTAAGGATTAAGGTTTCAACACTTTGATTTTATAGGAATCAAAATATTCATATTGGAGTATATGACAGTATTTCAACTGTCAGTCATCAAAAAGAGCACTTACTTATTGGGGTGCTATCTGTTGATATAGACATAATTGTTCAGAACCATTGACACGCATGCTTTCCAGAATAGCAAGTAATGCAATGAGGAACAGTATTTTACATCTCAGCAAATTTATCCAGTTCTGGGTTAATAAAGGGCACTTGCATTCACATTCCTGCTTTTACACCTAATCATTTGTCAAATATTAGTTTGAAGTATATGAAAAAAAGCCATAGAGACTTGTAATTGGGAGTGGATGGTGTGTTTCTACCATCTTCACAGATAATCAGAAACTCCTGGATACCACACCCAAGCCGAACGGCGGCTGAGTCAGGGAAATTTCTCTGTGGCACGCCAGCAAACAGCAAAAAGCTGTGTTAAAGTCTGTCTCTCCTTTATTTAAAGCTCTGGCAGGTTTTTAAGTGGATTTAGTCACCACATTGGGTGCCAATCTGTAGAAGGAGCGGCGGGCTGTGTCCTGCCACCCAGCTAGCTTTATACCCGAAATAATTACACGGAAACTGTATTCATTTAAATACTGCCTGGCCCCTGGCCCATTATCTGTAGCTTCTTATTGGTTGACTCTCATATCTTGTTTTAACCCATATTTAGTAATTTATATAGCACCACGAGGGGTGGCTTACCAGGAGAGATCTTAACCTGCCTCCATCTCGGAGAGGAGAAGCATGGCGACTGCATATGGCGACTGCCTGAAGCGTCTCCCCAACTCTGCTTCCTTTTTCCCACAATTCTGTTCTGTCTACTCCGCCTACCTAATTTTCTGTCTCTTAAAGGGCCAAGGCAGTATCTTTATTAATAATAAAAGTAACACATAGACACTCCTCCATCACATTAGCAGTTTCCTTAGTGTGCTCTGTAGCATCCAATCAAAACCCAGATCGGCTACTATAGTGACCTCCATGGCATCAGAAAATAGAGAATTAGGAATTTATAAATCTATAGTAAAATTATATAAGTTTCAAATGGATTACACATGAGGCAAAATTGTGACGAGCGCAAAAGGAGCCGTACGTGAAGTGCTGTAACTGTAACGACTGAGAGGATCATTGCTACCTACGGATGGATGGAGATGCGTGCTACCTGGCAGGAGACAAGCTGCGGAGTTCCTTAAGAGCAGTGCTATTTTTTGTTTTCTGGAGAAAGAGAAACAAATGTCTATTCACTCCTGAGAGGGTGCCAAGGACAGACGAAAAGTAACAATTCAAACGAAGTCTAACTTAATTGACATGAGCGTGCCATGGCAAAAACAGATGAAAATGTTGGAGTCTTTTCACAATGTCAGAGTTTATTGGATAACAATGGATTTACAAAAAACATGGTGTAATTGCCAGACACTCATAATGTTCTTGATAGGCCTGGCTGAGGCAAATGCAGAAGCTTTTATTCTGGCCTTATTTACGAAAAAAGCTCAGATCCCATCAAACATTCTCTCTCTCTCTCTCTCTCTCTCTCTCTCTCTCTCTCTCTCTCTCTGTCTCACACACACACACACACTCACACACAATATAAACATATATACATATATATATATAAATAATTTTTGCAGTATCCATGTAATTGGTGAAGCACTTACTTAGATACTCATGAAAACCAGAAGACTTAAAGTTCCATTTACACCTGGGAGAGCAACCAGCTTCTCCACTAAAACTGCTCCTGGCCCAACCGACTGGAATAATTGACCCGCAGCTCTGACAGAGTCCTTGCTGAAGCTCCTGGCAGAGACAGTGCTGCTGGTGTCCCATGAGGGCCTTGTCCTCTCTGGCACCCGCCTTTCTTTGGATGATGATTATTTCCCCTTCTATCTGCAGGTACTGTGGGATGACCAACGCCTCACACAGGCAACTCAGCTCCCGTCTCTGCAGAATACAGCTAATTCCATTCGCTTCTGACCCCTGATGGGAATGTTCTAAAATCTGCTCTTGACAGGTGCAGAGGAAAGAAATTATTCCACTTAACCGGCTTATTGATTGAGCTGAGTAACTGATTTTATGGGCCACAGCGGTATCATTCCTTATTGTGTAACGCGAAAGACCCCAAGCCGTTCATATAAAACTAAAAACTCAATGTGAGAAAAGCAGAATATCCTATAGATAAAAAAAAAGCTGTCCAAACAAAGAATATGAGAGTTTCGGCAATCAGTGCTCTTCGCTGCTTCCAACTCTACTTATCTCGGGTTCCTGGTAGGCAGGTCTAGGCACTGCAACTAATCTCTTGTCAGCAAAGCCCCCTGGTTATGTGAAATCATCTCTCATCGATGTCCTCCTTTGACAGCAGCATCCATCACCGTTGGATGGGAGGTCGAGAGCTGAGGTCTCATAAAGAAAGGAATTAGAACCAATGGGAGTTTTGCTGTCCTCCCCATGAAGCCAGGCCGAAAGCCGCTCCCTGCGGGCAGATAAGCCCCACTTTCATTTTCAACATCACAGCTGTGAGAGGATGTGGCGAAGGAGCTACGTCCTCAGGATGCTTTAGAGGGGTTGCATCCTCTACACCTTTTTGAAATTTGGCTTTGGACATGCAGCACAGCCATCAGAAATTTCTTCCTCATCCCCCTCCCCACTGATGATTTAAAAACAAAACAAAACAAACAAACAAACAACAATACATCTAGGTCCTCTATCTACTGTAAATCCAGTAAATAGAAAAATCAGAGAGATAAACTTCTTTCCCATTGTCTGGAAGCAACCTTATCCGAACTCTTCTTTCCCAAGGCAGCAGAGGTCAAAGTTTAAATCCTGTGTGCAACTGGAGACCTGGTCTTCCTCAGCCAAGATAACCCTGAGTCCGGGCAGGTTTTCACCAGGTTAAGTGAAAGCTGCCTGTTTGCAAAGAGTTCAGGTGCTCTCTGATTTCTGAACGTGCCCAACTCCATTTGCCAAAGTAGATTTGGTAATTGCCTATTTAATCACCTATTTGCATGCACAATTGCTCAGCTTGGGCACAGCCATGCGTATTTGCATATGCAAATCTCGACTTGGGTTCCCACTGAAAGACTGCACCTGCAGCTGCAGCCGGTCCCATCTATGGACCTTAGCGGGAATGTCTCGTCCAGGACCAAATGGACTCCAGCTCCAAATATTGAACATCTGTGCACAATGAAATTGATTGGGAAATAAATTCGAAAGCGTATTGATCTTTCTCTCGCAGGAGGAAAAGTAACAATATAAGAGCTTTTAATAATAAAATAAAGAAAGAAGGAAAGTTGAAGACAACCATTGTAAGAAAGAAATGGCAGTTCTGAGTTAAACCTCACCCCCAACTTCACTATAAACTTGCTTCTGTTTTTAAAAATAACAGAATTTTATTTATTTGTGTATTTACTTGGTCCTTTTGAGACAGGGTCTCTCTGCTATGTAGCTCTGGCAGCCCTGAAACTCACAGTGTAGACCAGGCTGCCCTCATTCTCAGAGATCTACTTGCCTCTGCTTCCTGAAGGCAAGGACTAAAGGTGTGTGTACCATCCCCAGCTAGAGAACAGAAAGTTAAAGCCAGGAGGTGGGAGAAAACAGCTCTCTCTGATGGGAAGCGGAGCACGCCCGGCTTTATGAAGACATTGAGTCTTCAGATAACATAATCACCTAGAGGCCCTGTGAAGACTGCTCTCTTAGCATGGAAATCTCAGCTGCTTGGTGCTTGCTTCTTTAATGATCCTGAGTTATCAATGAGGACACGACCAGAAACATGAAGGAGGAATTGGCATGCGCACAAAGGAAGGAAAGGACCTTGGCCTAACTCCTTTGAGTGCCTCTGTGTAGTATTTTCCTGCATATTCTAACAACAATGTCCCCCTCTTCAACTTTCCTTTGGAATTCTCATTTGGAAGTTACTTAAAATCCATCCTATTCAGCCTTTTTTTCAATAGGTTCGCCCAGGAATCTGAAATTTTTACCGAAGTTCTAGGACATTTTGGTTCATATGTATAAGGAAAATATTCTTTGAAATCTCCATTACCAGGGCATATACAACAGTCCCTAACTCCTCCCTCAAATACATGTCCTTTAACAGTCTGGTCAGCTCCCCTACTAAGAAGGAACAAATGGACTCTTCAGAGTTAACAGATATTTCTGCTAGCGTTCCCCCCCCCCCGCCCCTCCCCCAGTCACCATAGTGTCATCAGGGAAATCAGAGTCCCCTCTTGGGGTTCTTTTCTCATTAACAGAAGGAGCTAAGTATAGACTCAAAAGGAAGCTTCGGGATAATTTTATTAGAATTTGAAAGAAACACTCCAGGGTAGGTAAGCCGTAAAACCTCAGCAGCTTCCCGAAGGAGAAAGATGGGTGGAGAAGAGAAAGGGGAAATGATGCCACTTGAGAGTGAACCTGGGGCTTTTCTAACATTAAGTAGCAAACAAAAGATAATAGAAAACGTAGCGAGTAGCAGGTACAGAAAAGCACCAGATACACCGGAAGTAGGATATAAAATCCAGCAGAGACGACAGGAGTAACCCGCTGGAAGAGGACAAACAAAAGGTAACATCTCGTCAAGTTGGGCTTACAGCTACCCAGCGGGAATCCACCCGGAAGCCCCACGTGACGCAGCCGCGGGAGTTCCCAGCTGAGAACGTGGAGAGCAGAGCATCCACCCCCTCAGGCAAAGCTCCTAAGCGAAAGAACTAATACCAGAAGAGCGATGATCCAGCACTTCCCGTGGCTCAGCAGAAATCACCTGGAGAAGCTGAGAGAGTCGGATGGCGAGTGTCCCAGCCCAGAGCGTCCCAGGCAGAAGGCTGTTGTATGAGTCTTCTTGGATGAGCTGGACTTCCCGAACTTCCTGTTTCCATCAGAGGCATCTTTAAATCATGGGATGTCATGGGATGGACAGTAGTCACCTTATTTTGAAACAATTTCCCTTCTAACTTTTCTTCAGGACAGCTTTCTTTTCTTTTCTTTTCTTTTCTTTTCTTTTCTTTTCTCTTCTCTTCTCTTCTCTTCTCTTCTCTTCTCTTCTCTTCTCTTCTTTTCTTTCTTTCTACCTTCCTTTCTTCTTCTTCTTCTTTTTTTTTTTTTGCTTTATTGCTTTTTTTTTTCCCTCCTCCTTACAGAGTTAGGGAGCAGGCTGCCCTGGGACAGGGAGTTTGGAAGAGACAAGAGAAGGTCTTCTCAATTTCAACAAGTTTAAAAAGCAATGCACCAGGTCACAAATATAATGTATACTGCACCGTCTCATTTAATGCTCACAAATTATCTGCAAGATAGGTATTTCCATGCCAGTTAAGAAACTGAACATTACAAAAGCAAGGCTGTAGGCATAAAGTCAAGCCATTAGGAGCTAATAAAGGTATAATCTGAACTCTGGTCTTTCTTGCCCGATAAGGAAGCTCTGTTCACGGGACTGCAATGCCCTTGGTTCTTCCAGGCAGGTTGGGAAATTGACATCTTCATCCATCCTCTCTTCTAAGAATGCTCTCCCAGAGGAACGACGGCCATTAGCTCTCCTTTCCATCACTGACCTTGAAACCCATCTATCTCTTCCAGTAATTACTGTGATGGAAATGGTGAACACAGCTGCTTCCCCGGTAATTCCGGGCCTCAGCCCAGTGAAAGCCGCCTTTGTAGAAGCCACCGCGTGCCCCTCTCTTCCTTGATGATTCCCAAGAGCAAGACTACCTTTAGCCAGCTGCTGCTCTCCACATGCGAACGGATCGAGGAAAATCCAACACAGACTCAAACTGCTTGGCGGCTTCTCCCTTCCCTCCAGCGAACACCAAGACAAAGAACTCTAAGACATGAGATGAGATGTTGGCTTCAAGCGCTCTCTGAAACCCCAGCAGGATTATTAAATGGACACGAACGGAAACTAACAACAGCTCCTTCTAACAGCTGCGAAGCCTGTGTCCAACACTCCTCTCCAGTTGTCCTCATGTGGGCTCCTTCATTCGAAACCTAGCATCACGGACGAGGTCAGGAGGACAATGAGCTCATTTTCAGAGTCAAGCTGCACACTGTAGTCCCTTGGTCAGATGCTCTTCCTTCCCACGGCAACTTTTATAATGTCTTGCTTCACTATACAAAAATGACAGATTATTTACCTAAGTGCATCTTGTACTAGTTAATTTTTAATTAGCTTTTGCCATAGTTACATGGTAGGAACATTGTCCACGTAGACCTACTTTCTAATACCTTCCAATTCTGTGTTCTCTAGCTCATTTTGAGAAGTCACCAAGAGCATTTTTAAGGGGTGTTTAATTTTTCCCAAGATGGGCCAGTGATGAGAACTCATTTCTGTGCTCTAAGAAGATGCTAAAATTGAACTTTTCCAGGCTTACTCTCTCTAGGTATGGTAATATGATAACATTCAGATGCCAGATACACAGAATTTTCAAAGAAAATCGTAAACAACCCATTCTCTGACTTTGAATCTTTATAAGGCCAGGTCTTCTTAAAAGGCATCTGAAAGTGGAGAAAGCTGGTGCAACTTCTTTGGAAAATTATCTGGAAGTTTCTTCATAAGTTAAACCATAGATTTAACACTTGTTGCAGCAATTCACTTAGGCGTCTGCAAAGAGAGGGTAAAACACGTGTCCACATAGAGATCTGGATGCAAATGTTCCGAAGAATACTATTCACAGTAGTCCCAGAGTTACATAATGTCTGCCAACCAGGGAATGGGCAAACAAAACTGGTGTTGAGCTCATAGGGATCTGCCTGTTTTTGGTTTCCAAGTGTGGAGATTAAAGATGTGCACTATCACTCCTGACAAGAGTAAGGTATTTTAAAAAATATGTGGAAAGTAGATTTTCTTCAATAGCTCTTCATTGCCCTATATGTCACTAGCCATATTTGGCTGATCCAGGTTCAGATCTGCTTTCATTATAAAACAGAAATGCATGCTAGACTTCAGAGTACTAGAATGATGAAGAAAAGTGGGTCGTGTCTCATTAAGCATGCTGTACATTGATAAGACAATAAAATAGTGCGGTCTTGATTATATTAGATAAACCATGTTAGCAGTGTGTTTATTTTTCTTTTAAATGTGACTATTGGATAATCACTACCACTTGAGTGGCTCCCACTCTTCTGTTCCCGAATGTCACTGCTGGGAGCGAACTGTCCGTGCTCCAGGCTTTACCCTGCTACTATCTCCTCCAGCTAGTGAGGGACTTCTTCTAGTTTAACTTCCAGTGAGTTGTCAGACATGCCCTGATGTTTACGTGAAGGCAGACTGAACCTCGGGAAGGCTCAAGCTTGTATGGAGTGACGGATGCCCAGGTGTGAATGAGGTTATGCATATTTTGTTCAATGAACTAGTGGGTGTGTTGTGTCTGCATGTGCATCCTTTCCTTAATAATCTCTTTTCAAACACATGGCAGAGAGTGTGCAGACTTCCAGAAGATAATAATTTACAGTGCACGTGATGAGGGTGCAGGGACAGGGAAGGCAAAATAGTCTCTGCACTTTACAGAGTTCACTTTAAGCAGGAGGACTTCTCCAGGGAGTGTTTGGCAGATCGAAAAAGCCCTACCCCGTGTTCTCATGGAGGAGCCAGAAACTGGCTGGCAAGGAAAAAGAAAAGACAAGATGGAGATGGAAGGACAGACAGGCTGGTAGAAGGATGGCAAAGCCAGTTCTGCCTGAAGCTGACCTGACATTAGAAACATATTTGATTTTATTGACATATTGGGTTAAACTCTAATTTCTTATTTACAAGCTAATTTCTTTTCTCAAAGGACAATAGAAAATAGTTTGATTAGAAATCAAGAAAGAAACAGGCACGGGCCTGCCTGAGTTCCAATGAAAGGCTGAAACGATGTGAATGCAGGTCACAGTGGAGAGGGTTGAGTTTGGATTTGTGTTGGGGATGTGCTGACTTGTTACCATCGTCATCCCTACTAAAGACAGGGCTGGTACAGGGCAGAATCCCTAGGCGTGGCCCCTAGCACTCACTGTCTGTCTGACTTGGCCACTGTGAATGATGGCAGGGCTGGAAATGTAGTCTCATGAAGACTGGTGTGGCAGGAGGTGTCAGGCCAACCAAGCCCCACATGTTTTTAAATAACAAACGAGTTTAAAAGGATGTTTTCAGAGTCTAAGATTCACTCTGCAGTTGCTCATCTTTCCAATCCGTATTCTTCTTTTTCTCCAAGAGGATGAAAGGTCAGACTCATGGAATCTTGGAAAATCATTCTCTTCTGTGAAACAGGAGCCCTTTCCAGAGGCCTCCAGAGCTCAGGACACCCCCTAAGATCAACAGCACCATCACCCTGGTCAATAATGTTATCAGTGCCTCATTGATTGTTGCTAAGTGAGTGTCAGAGACTGGGAAAATGAAATGGACCCTGCACACATCTGAATTCTATTCTCTTTGGGCCTTCAGCCCTGTGCTCCCAGTGGACCCTGCTTAAATGAAATCAGATCTGGAATGTTGAATCTCTAAGACAAAGAGAATTAGTTGTGGGCCCCACCCAATATTCACCATCTGCCTGGCAATCATGGAAAGTTCTTTAGGGTTCTTGATATTATGTGGTAAGTTATATAGCCATTGTGCAGCAAGGCTGTGCAAATTATTGCAGCAGAGTCTCTTAGGGAAATATGGCAAGGGGATAATACACTATTATTAAACGTAGCTCAGGAACAAATATGTTCATTTCTTGCAAAACCATGTATTTCTGTGCCTATATTGTCACAATTGATTGCTTAGCTCTCTTTTATCTCGCAAATTGTATCAGATTCCCTTTTGAGCATTGGCCAGGCCGTGTCTTGTTCACACGTCACGCTTGAGTAATCTTATCAAAATGATAAGAGCCTCCAGATCACAACACACACAATGGTCATGGCTCAGAGGGCCAGGTCATATTTTAATAGCTCAATCGCTTAAAGAGTCATAAGAGACGTAACATGGTAGAAATCCGAGAGCTCCAGCAGGAGTCAGCACCTTCTCCTCTCACTTCTCCATATGGCTGGCCAGAGGCAGGAGGCGGTTTCTAAGGATGACTCCCACACCAGAGTGTGTGCATATGCCTTGGTTCTTAACATGGTTTCACTCCATTTTTCTGCCATGGCTACAGCCTTTGCATCCTTAAAATCTAATTTAAACACCTATAGGAGAGGCTGTAATTCACCACTCAATCAACATTTTCTTTTCTTTCTATTTATTTTCTCAGCTCTGTTTTACCTTCACAGAGTTCCTCACATTTAAGAACGACTGCTGTCTCTTTGTTTGCCTTCTCTGTTGTCTATGAGCTGTTTTCTCACCGTGGTCACCAAAGCACCTGAATGAACAGTCATAAGAACAGGAATTCTTTTGGTGTCAGAAGTGTCTGTAACCGTGATGGAGAAAGTGTGTCATGGAGACCAGAAGCAGAGAATAGGGATAGAAAGTGGCCAGGGACAAGTATTAGCAAGGGTCTACTTGTATCCCCCATCGAACCCCCTGTTTCAGTTAGGCCCCATCCCAGAATTCCCAGAATAGTGTTACCAACTGGGGATCAAGTATTTGTTTAACCCCTTAGCCTGTGAGGAATATTCATATTCAAACCCTAGCATCTATCATATGCTTTGTGAGGGTATTATAAAGCATGGACTCATCTTTGCAGTCTGAGAACCTCAGCTTCTTCATGTATAGTGCCCAGCACACTGAGTTGCCGTAATAATAGATGAGCAGCCATGTGTCTAACTATTAGCTGTGTCTGATCCCCACCCATCAATCAGTTAATTCTACTTCCTCATTTTTAGGACTTCCAGCAAAGGGGATTTCAAATGCATTCCAGTTAAAATAATAGTATGCGATTCCCCTTCTTTGAGGGTGTGGTATCCCTGTGAGGGTTAGTTTCAAATATCAGCTTGACACGTTCTGGAATCAATCAGAACAAGAATCTGAATGATGGATTGTCTAGACCAGTGGTTCTCCACATGTGGCTCGTGACCCCTTTGGGTCAACAACCCTTTCCTGGGGGATGTATATACTGTCTATCAGATGCTTACACTGCAATTCACAAGAGTAGCAACATTATACTCATGAAGCAGCAGTGAAGTAATTTTATGGTTGGGTGTCACCACAACACAAGGAACTGTTATTAAAGGGCCACAGGATTTGGAAGGTTGAGAACCCCTAGTCTAGGTCACATTGGCATATCTGCGGGGAGTTCTTTTGATTTATTTAATCGAGATGGGACGGCCCATCCACTGTGAAAGATGTGATTCCCTGACAGCAGATCCTGACCTCCTTGTAACAGTACAGAAAATGAACTGAGCATGAACATACATGGACTTGTTCTCTTTCTGCCCTAGACGATGGCTATGACCCTCTCAAGTCTTTCCTGCTTTGACTTCCCATCAGTGCTGGACCGCAGCCTGGAACGGTGAGCTAAGATAATCCCTTTGTCCTCTAAGTTGTTTTTATTAAGGTGTGTTCATCACAGCAAGAAATGTCAACCTAACCTCAAAGACCATGTTTATCTTGCCTTCATTCCTCAAACAGTTAAGAATCCCTTCGCTCTACATGCCTTTCCTTAGCTACCACTTTGGCCCAGTGCTCCTAGTGAGAATCTTGCTGCACTGAAGCATTCCAGATCCATGATCAGCACCAACTTCTATCTAGTTATATGACCTAAGGTTGTGAGCCAAACCTTATGCATGGGATAGGAAGAAAATATTCACTTTTAATGTGGAAGGGCTTTAGAAAATTAAGCATACCCAATCACTAACACATTGCTTAATCCTGGTCCCCTCCTTCAGCTCCCTAGCAGATGATGGCATGCCCATGGTATTGCCCAAGGTGTCTGAGGGGACAGGGGTGGGATTGAACATTGATGTGGCAATGACCGGATATTCTCTCCTGCTTGTCCTCTCATAGTACACGTGATCTGGGTAGCTGGAGTCACGGAGTGTATACTCCTAGTACATTAAAGCAGCCCTGGCGTGAACACATAACCTGAAAAGATTTCTTAATGGAGACCACAAATTAGCACTGATGCCGAGAACTGAAGAAGAAGTTAAACATAAGAAAGTGATGGAATCATTGCTTGCTCTCATCAGTTAGTGTATAAAATCGGATTGTTCAAGATGTAGAGAAAAACAAAAAGAATTTGGCAGGACTATTTGAAATATGGATTGATGTTTCTGTGATTAACAAAGGCACTACTGTAAGTAAAGTCATGCACAGGTGAAGGATATTCTGTTTGTATGTGTATACATTTGTGACAAAATAATCTACAAAGATGACATTTAATCCAGCCTGTGTGGAAATCACAGGCTTAACCACGGCATCCTCCCAGGTCTCACCCATCGTATGGCCACACTGTATGCCCCTTCAGTGACACTGACGTTTTGATGGTCATGCCAGGGTGAGGCCATATTTTCTTCCTATACTCTCACCAAAATAACACAACTCAACAGGCTGCACAGAGAAGTGGATCTGAGATTTCAGCTGTCTTTTATTAAGCTAGATATTTTTTAAAATTTCCAAAAACGTGCCCTGACCTTCACTGTTCTATATAAAAGTTATTTTCATTTAAAATGATTTATCAACAATTTAGATACTAGAGGAAATTATTCACCTTAAATTAATTAATAAATACGTAATAAGTAAGCCAAGGCCTTTGGCATTCCTAATTTACATTTATGTAATTTGTAGAGGACAAAGGGATGCTGGGCCCAGAAGTGGAGGAATTCTGCTGTAGTGCAGGACCACAGTGGACTTGTATGTTTACTTAGCAGAGAACCTCACTGCTTTCTAGGCTCTTGGTAATATTTATGACTTGTTTTATTTTCACCAAACCTGTTACTAGGTAAATTCTTCTTAGCTAGCTAAGGTTAGTATCTGTCATAATTCCATTGGTAGTTGATGTCATATTATTGTTGGCATGGGCAGGGTCTAAGCATTTTCAACATTTAGCTCACATCAGGACATAACATAAAGAGGAACTTATATTACCTTACAAACAGCTTAAGGAGAAAGCATTTTATTTTGGGCTCATGAATTTAGAAGACTGAGGTCATCACAGCAGGGAAGGCAAGCAGAGTCCAGCAACTCTTATCATAACAGTCTGCGAGCATAAAGAGAGAGAGAGCTGTGCTCACGGCTGCTGACTTTCTCTGTTTTCCTTCTATTATTCTGTCTGGATTCCCAGACTATGGGACAAGTCCATCTATATGCAAGGTGTGTCTTCTCCACTGAGCTGATTCTCTCTGGAAATAGCTCATAAATATTCCCCCTGGGATCTCTTACCCGTCTCCCGAGTCTTCAGTCCAGTCAAGATGACAATCAAGATTAGCGTCTGAAATGTTTACTGTCTAAATGTTCAAGGGAATTCATTACACAATCAGCAAACAAATTCCAACTTTTGTTCCGGGATTCACTGCACAGTGAGTCATCCTCTGTGAAGAGTTCGATTCAACTTCTCAATGTGACACAAGTTCTAGCCTAAGATTTTCACATGTTAGGAACCAGTGAAAAAATGGAGCTTATAAACTAACAACATTCCTAAATTTGTTCCCAAAACTTGAGATTGGTATCAGCTAAAGTGTCTTTAAAAGACGGTTACAACAGCACACTCAAGATTACTTCATTAAGGTGGGGCTCAGCTACCCGGGTCAGGTTGGTGGATAAAATACAGGATGCCATTGAAGTTTGAATCTCAGACAAGTCAAACGGGACAAACTTATACTGAAAATTATACTTGACTTAGCTGAGACCCAAATTTAAGTGAATTTGCATTTTGATTTGCTAATCTGAACAAGTCCCCAAAGGGAAAGACTTTTGTGGAATACAGCCCAAGAACCAGTGCTCACTCAGTGATCTGGTAAGTAATCGAGAAGCCCTTCCCTTGTTGTTCCATTCAGAACAGTGCTTGGCCCCAACCTGGGTATGTTCAAAATTATGAGGTCCTCCTTTGCCCCTCGACATTGATTTAGTTGATGAGAGCTACACTGCGCACTGTGAGCACTGAGCATTTGTGAAACATCTTTGAAGAGTCAAGGTACAGCCAACATCAAGAAGACGATAATGGTGGAGACACGGGACTGTCCTTTGTTCCCTCATGCTGCTGAAGAAGCTGTTAAGAGCCAGAGCACTAAATGGCCTGAGCTTTGGTTCAGAAATCACTATGGTGCTTAATGAATAAAGCCCTAGGGTGCATGGTCACTGATCATCTACTTTCCAGTGGGATTGTAGAGATGGGGGTGTTTGCAGTGGAGAGAGGCAGAAGGAAGTCAGATTCTCCTGGCATTTTCCCCAGCAGCTATGCGTGCCAGTCAGTCTTTCCCTTAGCCAAGGGAGCAGAAGCTTTCCATAGGCTCGTCCCATTGCTAGGAACTTGCAGGGCTTTATTCCAATTCACAGCTATTAAAGCTAAAGTAGAAGGGAAAAGAAACCAGGAAACTCGCTTAGGACAATCAAAGAATTAAAAAAAAAAGTAAAGCATCATCCACAGCTGTTCAGTCTGAGCAGAATGTTTGTATGGTCATAGGAAAGGCTTGTTAGTGTGTAGAACTTTGCTTAAAGTTGGTGAGAGGGTTACATTAGTAGGAAGAAATGCACTATAATTAATAGCAATAAGATAAGCAATAAACATTGCTTTCTAATAAAACTTCTTTCGTGTGGAAGTGTAGTTAGGAGTGATTTAAGCTCCTCTCCATGTGTGCTGGACTCCTGTGAGCTTCTGCATGAGAAGGGATAGGGCCTAGAAAAACTAGAGCTTTTTAGTAGAGCCCGGTTAACTATGGTTACCATGGCAGTGGTGCATTTTAACATACTTCAGTAGACGCCAGCAATTGCCAATCCTGGTCTTCAAATTACCTGAGGCCTTTTAAAAAAAATATCCTGATGTTTGTGCCTTACCCCTGACACATTAAATCAGATTCTCTGGGGTTGGTGGTGGGGCCCTGGAGTCTTTCTTTATAGCCCTCAAGGTGAGTTTAGTGTACAGGGCAGGTAGAGAGCTGCTCACCTGAGCGCTGTGCTCTGCTGTGCAGGAGAAGGGGGGCTACTAACCAGGTGGGGCAGGCATATTCTGCTCAGCACACAGGTTGCACTGCGAGGTCGTGAGCCAGTGTAACACAAAGGCCCTCCTCTGGAATGGCTGTTTCTATCAGACCCTGGAAGTTCAGCTAATTCATGTTTAATGTCCAAGTTTGTTTGTTTGTTTGTTTGTTTTAAAGTTACTTTTTAATAATCATGAGAATTTCAGAAAGAGCCTTTTCCAGGTTAAATTAAAACATACGTTAGGAGCATGTTTTAAGCTTATAGGAATATTATATAACCATCTAATGGCTTTGGTGGCATGTGACTTGTACATATGACGCTCCAAGCTGGAGGCTGCTCTGGGTCAGAACCTTGAGGTTTTGCTGATACTGGCATTAGAATTCAAGAGTCCTGTCTGGGGAACCCTGCTACATCTTCCTGGGTGGGACTTTGGCTTAAAGTTAGTTCAGATCACACAAAAGGTATAGGCAGAGAAGTTCACAGGGCTTCATCAACCTTAACGAACACCAAGCATGTTAGTTATTAAACAGTAACAAGTACAAAAGCTGTATCACTGTAGGGATTGGTCTGAGACAATGCTGGGAAGTTCGGCAGAGTGAGTGACTCCCTTCTTCAAGATCTGCAATGGCTCCTGTCTACCAAAAAATGCATAGGGGTTGCTAATGACCAGATATTTGGCTTTGCAAAAATAGCAGAAGGGAAATAAGACCCTGTGTTGTTACACTCTCCAATTTATTTTTCTCAAACAGAAAATCTCTCTGTAGTATTTTAATTTGACATCTGAATTTATATTCTCAAGGACACAGAAACATCCTTGAATACAAGCAACAACTTTTACATAAGACAATTGGGCCCGCAGGCTGTGGATTTGAGACACTGATATCTTAGATCATAGAAGCCAGTAGCAGACTGAGAATTCAAAGCCTAAATGGATCCTAGAGGTCAAGATGACATGGTCACAAGAATTCAGAAGTATGGCAATGGACACAGAACCACCACTGAGCAGAGAAGATGGCAAGGAACTTTCAAAGTATACTGCAACTCTGTGTAGTTTGCTAAGTCTGTCATGGGGAGGCTCAGAGTCGGATGTCTTTTCCTCTGTGTCCTAGATGCTGGAAGTCTGACATCAAGAGAACAGTGGTGTGAGAAGCGAGAAAGAAGGCTCTCGCCCAGATGCTGGCCTTGGTTTGGAGCTGGCTTCTTTTCATGCCCACAGAGCATATGTCCAGTGGATGCGTCTGTGTCTGCATTTTATCTGTTTATACGCTATGAGTCAAATGAATGTAGGGCCCACCTAAGGATTCTACTGAGCTAATTACAATTAATACAACTAATTACAATTGCAATTGTTTTTTTCTAATTGTTTTAATAATCCATGGAATTGGGACTTCATCGTGTGAATTTGAGGATACTGTTAAACCCATCACGCCAATGTGCAAGCTGGAAAGAAGCGTAGGAATTACAAATAGGAAGAGGCTTGATAAATATTTTATCAAACACCTGCTCCATACACAGTCTCACGCTAAGGCAGTGTGGCACGGGAGGTGGCTTGGATTCTTCTGTTTCTAACTAGGGTAAGCCACTTAGCAGCCCCGTGAGGCAAAGGAAAGAGAGAGTCACAAAATCGCCATGATCTGCCAGTAAAGGACATTGTGGAGCCTGAGGTCTGCCGCTTGGGGAGCTCCCTAATGGGCTATGGGGGAGATTCCAGACCAATACATGGAAATGTTACTTCCTGTTGAACTTCAGCCCCAGAATGTGTTGTACACAAGGATCGTTTGTAGGTGAAAGCAGAGGTCCCTGTCACCTCTGTCACCTAGGAGTTTGGGATTTAGTGGAGCTGACAACGTGTCAGGCACATTGCCAAAGGAGACCAGAATGCAGTGCGGATAGGAAGTGCTGAGTCTAACAGTGACCAACCTGGAACATTATTAGAGTAAAAACGACCAGTCCAAGCAAGGCAACTTAGAAATCACCGAGTGTTCTGTCTGTTCTATGTTTGAATCTTGATTCATGAAAATGGAAGGAAAATATTAGACTTGGGGCTCCCAAATGGGCTTAGATGAGGCAGACAGGTACGTTTCTTGTCACTGCATTTTAAACAGAGGACATGTCAAGAAAAACGTTGCTCCAGCTTTAAAGTCTGAGACAGGAGACTGGATTATCTGGAGTTCTGAGATGTGTGTGTGTGTGAGGTAGGATGGCCACCAGCCATTCTAAAGGGGCTATGACAGAGTCTGTTGCTGTTGCTAGACCACACTCCTACCGTCACGTAAAGGAAGAGAGTGTATGAGGAACTAGAAGGAAGAACTCCGGATGTTAGCATTGTCGTCCCACACATGGGCAAATCAAAACCCTGAGAAAAGAAAAGATCTCTTGGCAAAGGACCAATAGGGGCTGCTTACTGCCTTCACCTGCTTATTCCCACAGATCCCAAGGTGCCGACTCTGACCTTTGGTGGAGCTGACAGAGGTGCAGAAGCAACACCCTGGTGGGAAGAGTTTTGCTTCTCTATTGGGGAAAGACTTAGTCTTAGTAGTTAGGAAGCAACGTGAGTTTAATAACTTTAGGTCTCAGTGTTAAAAGGCCAAGTTCCAAATGAAAAGAGTTTTTGGTTTTGTTTTGAGACTAGGTCTCAACTCGGTAGCTCTTTTGCTTTTCCTTGAATTCACAGAGGTCTGCCTGCTTCTGCCTTTCAAGTGCTGGGATAAAAGGCATGCACCACTTCCTTTATTATTCAGTGTTGCACTAAGTTTTCTTTCTTTCTTTCTTTCTTTCTTTCTTTCTTTCTTTCTTTCTTTCTTTCTCTTTCTTTCTTTCTTTCTTTCCTTCTTTCTTTCTCTCTCTCCCTCCCTCCCTCCCTCCCTCCCTCTCTCTCTTTCTTTCTTTCTTTTTTTCTTTCTTTTTTTTTCATTTTAAAGTCTAGAGTCCATTTCCCCTTGGGTCTATGTGCTGACTCCAACTACCTATGAAGACTGTGCATTTGCTGGCACAATAAAGAACGTAAGCTGTGAAAGTGCAGGTTGTATACCAAAGTCTACATGCCTGGTACTCGTAAAAGTGGGTGAGCCAAGGATATTTAATTCTATTTCTGACTTGTTGTTATAGTATTTTAAACAGCCGCTTTAGAGTCACCCGAAGCAGAATGCGGTAATTATGAAGAGTGGCTGAAAGACGTCCACAGCCTGTTGTGTAAGCAGAACACTGAGTACGGGTTTGAATCTTACCTTTACAGCCTCGACAATTACACAGCCCAGCTGGAATCACTGTAAACTCTCTGAGACTCTAGCTTCTGATGTCACGCAAAGCTGTTTTGAAGATTAAGAAACATAAAGTGTACATATAATTTTATAATTGCCCACAGCATCAGAAGTCAGAGGTAAAATTGTGGGTAAACATTGTTTGCGGAATTGTAGGTAAAGGCCTGGAGAGATGGCTCAGGAGATAACGGCTAGGTTCAGAACCAAAACATGAGAGAAATAGTCAGTAAAACTACTAAGCGGCTGTGAGAAGCCACTGAAGGCCTCTTCCAGGAAGGTGCCATCTTGTGTGGATTCTGATACAGTCATCCATCCTGGGTGGCTTTTAACAAGCATTGAGCCTAGTGTCGCTGGCACTGGCTGCCGTCAAGTGTTCTGCTAGCTGCCTCTGCTCCTGGGTGACAAGGAATGAGAAATGCCAAGAAGTGAAGGAAACCATGGGCAGATGGGTCATGTTGCAGAAGGAGACCCGGAAAACCACTGCGTAAGCCCTTCTGGTAATTGTCACACCTCCAGCAGCTCCTGTTAGGCAATGTCATAAAATTCCCAATACAAAATCTGTACTGAAAAATGAATGCATGTCATGTAACACTTGAGGGGGGCTGGCTGCAGAATAAAAATGTCACAGAAGAACAAAAACCAGTGTTGCGACACCGAGGTGGCTGAGCCTCATTCATCTGTGTGTAATTACAGGAGCCTGTGGCAAGTGATGAACGTTTCCCCGTCCTTGTTTTGTGCTGCCTAGCTCTACTGATAGACGGGCTCGAGACAATGGCTGCTCCACACAGCTATTCTTCTGAATATCTTCACAAGGCAGCCGTGAGGCCTCGAGCTGGGCGGAAGTCCCTCCGAGTGCCGTTTCTGCTTTGGGCTGTTGCCGCCGCCTTCCTTCTCGCTAATTCTAGGTTAGCCATATTGAAACCCTCTGCACCCTGGACGCAGTCAGGCTGTGGAGGTGGAGGGCCGGGATGGCTCTGGAAGCCCAGCTGTGTCACCACCATCTCTGAAAGCTTGGGAAGAGAGATGACCTTTCTGGACCTGCCTCCTCGTGTGCTATTTTTTTTTTTTTAAATGTGTGCTCACCTCATCGCTTTGCTGTAGAGATTGCCTGAGTCAGTACACGGGAATGTTAAGACCAGCTCCCAGCCATAGCAAGCATCCAGAAACTGCAGCCGGTTGTTTTTCTGCACGTCTTTTCTTGTGATTTCTTGTCTTTAGCAACATTCCTTCTTCTTCTACTTCCTCTTTATAGTCTAAACATAAAATTACCTTGCTGGGACAGTTCTCTCAAGAAGGGTTGACTATTTCCTTCCATGCATTCCTGCACCAATGCCCCCATCAATTTTGCATTGCTACTAATTACTCCTTAGTTTTTCTTTTCCCACCCAGCTTAATGTTTGTTCCGTCCCACATTTTTCCCAACCAGAGGTTCTCAAACAGTATTTGTTGAATGAATGAATGAATGAATGAATGAATGAACAAGCCAGTTACCCAACCATTGGTAGAACCATCTGTTATCTACCATATATCAATTAATAGACTCCTTAGTGATGCTCAGAAACTATTTAAAAAGTGCTCGCTGTAGATGGAATGTCATGCGGGAACAAGGAATTGAGTCCTTTCCATCAGCTACCCCATAATAGGATTTCTGCATCCTGACTCAGTTTGCCTACTGTGTCCGGGATGTAGCTAGGTCAACACTGTTTGCTTGAAGCATATGTTTGGGATTTATTCATCAATAAAGGGATAATACCATGGTTTAAATATGAAGTGTTTACTCCCAAAGCTTGAGTGTTGAAGTGCGGGCTCCTCATACAGCTGTCTTCAGAGCAGGGTGTTTGGGGGAAGTGATTGGATCTGACGATGGGCTGTCTTTTGATGGAGTCCTCGCATGGCTGCATTGTTGGGTAGTGGGCTAGGAGGCCAATGGGATACACCCAGGATGGAGATGTCTTCATCAGCATCCTTTTTTTTTTTCTCAGCTTCCATCAGATGAGCAGTCTCCTCTTCCACACACTCCTCTCACCTCAGGCCCACAAACAATGGAGCACACAGACTGGATTAAAATCCCCACGCCGTGAGCTTCGCGGTCCTTTCTTCTTTTATGCTGTTTTTATCAGGCATTCTCTCAGGGCGATGAAACATTTGACTGACACGGTTGGAAAATGCAAACAACAAAGAGACCCATGTGTATGCTGGAGAATATGTGTTGCCATTTTAGCCTTTCCATGGCTGTCTGATTTGCGAGGCACAGTTCCAAACCTGTGTTTCCTCCTTCCACACTGGCATACGGCTCATTCTTGAGCACAAAAGGTCCCGTTCAGAGGGGCTTGGGTGGATGAACTTACCAGTTCACATACTGCTATAGCTGAATACACACTGAATTTGCCCTGGTCTCAAATATATTCACACAAAACAATCCTGAATGACAGCACAGTTGAAGTAAATTCCTTTAACCATCAATAGCATTAGTAGATCAGATTTTACGAAAGAGTCATAGCTCTTTTCTGAACTTTGTACTTGTTAACTAGTAATAATCTTCCATTCACCATATGTTTTTCTTGTATATGCATCTTTTTCTCCTCATTTTTCCTGAAGACATTATCTAACATTTAAAAATGATTTGCTGATCAAAGACACACAATGTATGGGTTCCAGTCTCACTTATATAGCTGGCTGAGGCATATTACTTTATATGTGTGTGTGTGTGTGTGTGTGTGTGTGTGTGTGTGTGTACATATATACACCCACATTTATACATACATATCTCTCTCTATCTATCTATCTATCATATATATATGTACCTCTGTTTTACTTGGTACAAATATCTTCCTACACCTTGGGCTATTAACAGGTAAGTAGTCTTAGATTCTTAGATCCTAATTATAAGACAAATGTTATGTGAAGACGAAGTAGGTATCTGAAATACGGTAACTGGAATGTAGTGTTCCTCTCTTATCTATTGGAGGCATATTCAAGACCTCCAATAGAAAACTGAATCTGCAGGTAATACAGAGCTCTACATAAATACTATGTTTCCCCTATAGGTGTCTATCCATAATAAAGGTGAATTTTGAAACTGGGCATAGGAAGAGATCAACAGGAGTCCTAAAACAGAGTTAAGACAGTAAGTGCTGTGAGAGAAGGTGTATGATCGTGGGCTCCAACAGTATCTCTTACTCTCCTTACTGGTTTACTTAGGGGGAAGACGGAACTTTTTATGTGGCATAACGGATCACCAACACTTCTCCCACACTTCAGGGCCATTGTTAAATATAATTAGAGTTTCCTGAATATAAGTATGTTTGAGCCTCATAAACAAGACTGTTAGAAATTAAATAATGGGTGATAATTTATACAGCCTGGATATGCCAGATAAAGAGAAAGCTCACATCTGTGTAAGACAGAGTTAAATGACGTGAGATCTTTTACTCAGCACTCTGCAAAATTGAAAGCACGGATTGTTCATCTCTGAGAATTTCATGTTTTCAGACTATAGCTGACCATGGTAACTGAAACCGCAGGAAGTGAAACTGCAAATGGGTGGGAAGGTTGGGAGGAGGGCACTGCTTTTAGTGGGCTTCAGGAATTCTAAATGTGCCCTTCTGCGTAGGAAGAGAAAGCAATTGAGCCAAAGGAGGTACCCAAGGGTTTCTAATAGTCTTGGACTGAGTTTTTCAGTTAGCCTTCCTCTATCCTATGTTCATTCTAGAACGTCCGGATAGCCTTTCAGTGCATTTTTCCTCTGTAAATCCATTATTTTATAAATGTTTGCTTCTTAAGAGCAAAGTATAGGTTGTGATTTGACCACTTAAAATATTTTGTCATGCCTAGAAATTAAGAAAGAAATAAAAGACTTCCTAGAGTTAAATGAAAATGACTGAACAACATACCCAAACTTACAGGATGCAATGAAGGTGTTTCTAAGAGGCAACATCATAGCCCTAAGTGCCTACATAAAAAATGGAGGGATCTCTTACTAGTAACTTAATAACACATGTGGTGTGATTTTTTTGTTTCTTTAAAAATTTTTGTGCATATGAAAGGAATCAAATGTAAATAAGTAAAATACAAACAAACAAATCACAAATAATCAATAAAACAGTTGGTACTTTGTGAAAAATCAATAAGATTGATAAACCCTGATCCAAATTTATTAAATGGTTGAGTAGAGAGAGAGTGTACTCAATATTAGAGATGAAAAAGAGGACATGACAACAAACACCAAGGAAATCTAGAGAAATAGTAAGGCCATACTTTAAAAACCTATATTCCACAAAATAAGGAAAAATCTAAAAGAAATATATAGATTTTTGATGTATCACTTACCAAAGTTAAGTCAAGATCAGATAAGCAATTTAAACTGACTTATAACCCCGTGAAATAGAAGCAGTCTTTCAGAGTCTTGCAAATAAAACACTCCTAGGGACAGATGGTTTTAGTGCAAATTCTACCCGACATTCAGAAAACTGTTGATGCCAATACTCCTCAAATTATTTCATAAAATAGAAACAGAAAAAAACATTGTCCAACTCTTTTTATGAGGTCACAGGTACCTTGATAACCAAGCCACAAGAAGAAAGAGAATTGCAGACCAATTTCCCTCATGAACATACATGCAAAAATGCTAAAGTCATCCTGAATAATAAAAGAATTGTTGGAGTTTTCACCATCTCCAATCTCCGGTTGTACTACAGAACTACAGTCATAAAAACAACATGGTATTGGCACAAAAACAGACACTTTGATCAATGGAATCATATTGAAGACCCAGACTGAAATCCACATACCTATGGACACCTGATTAAGAAGTCAGAAATGAAACCTGGAAGGAAGACAGTGTTGTCAGTAAATTGTACAGGTCAAACTGGATGACTGCGTGCAGGAGATTCCAAATAGATACATGCTTATTACACTGCACAAAAACCAACTACAAACGGATCATAGACCCTCAACATAAACAACATACACTGAACTTCATAGGAGAGAAAGTGGAGAATAGTCTTGAAGCTATTGGCTTTGGCAGTAAGATCAACAATTGGTAAATGGAACCTCATGAAATTGAGAAGCTTCTGAGTAGCAAAGGACACCATCATTTGAACAAAGTGTCAGCATACAGAATGGGAAAATATTTTTCACCAACGTTAAACTGGATAGAGGGTTAATATTCAAAATATATAAAGGGCTAAAACATTCCCAAGATATTAAGAAAGCAAATAACTCAATTAAAAATGGGGTACAGATATAATCAGAGAATTCTCAAAGGAGGAAATTCAAAAGACTGAGAAACACTTAAAAAAAATGCTCAACATTCTTAGCCATCAGGGAAATGCAAATCAAAATTTATTTAAGATTTAATCTTATACCCTTCTAAATGGCTATGATCAATAAAACAAGTGTCAGGTCATGATGGTGAAGAATGTGACATTCATTATTGCTGGGACTGCAAACTTACATAGCCACTACGGAGATGAGTGTGACAATTCCTTAGGAAGATGGGGATTGATCTATCTCAAGGTCCTGCCAAACCACTCTTGGATATATATTAAAAAGATGCTTCATCCTACCACAAGGATGCTCAACCATGTTCATTACTGCTCTATTCATAATAGCCAGAAACTGGAAACAACCTAGATGTCCCTTAAAAAACACTAGATGTCCCTTAAAAAACAAATAGATAAAAAAATGTGATACATGCACACGATAGAATATTAATTAGCCATAAAAATTTAAATGATGAAATTCGCAGGTGAATGGATGGAACTAGAAAAAAATCATCCTGAGTGAGGCACCCCAATACCCCTCCAAGGTATGGTATGTATTTGTTTATATGTGGATATTATTTGTTAAGTCAATAATTACCAAGCTACAATCCATAGAAACAAAGAGGTTGGGGTTAGAGTAAGGGTCTGGGGGTACAGATAGAGCTCCCTAGGAACGGGAAATAGAATAGATGGTTAAGGATGGATAGGGAGTGGGGAGGATCAAGTGAGCAGAGGAAAGGGAAACGGGGAAGAGGAGAGAATATGGGGAGAGATAGTTAAAATTAAGGACTACGTGAGGGGCAGTATGGAAAATATATAGTAGACATTTCCTAAAATATATTCATATGTGAAGGTGATCTAAATGAATTTGACAAATAACGGGGCAGATAGAATCTTTGCTGGACATCTATTGTTACCAAACCAAGTTTCCAGTACCTGGAATGAGCTACATCTGATTGAACTGTTGACTAAAGGGGTCTCATGGGAACCCCCAAACAATCCAGGCTGTTGCCAAGACTATGGATTGGTCTTCACAAACTGAGAGCAAGGCACCACTCCTGAATAAAACACCTATACGGTTTGTTTCACATGGAGAATTCAGGCTGCTGCCTGCCTAGATCTACAGTTTATGAATTGAACCATCTGCAAGATCTGCCAGTGCAGTGGTGGCACAAAGCTTGCGGGCCTAACCAGCCAACATCTGATTTGACTATAGGCCCAGTCCATGAGATGGAACCCATACCTAACACTGCTTCGGTGGCCAAGAACCTGAAACTAAGTAGAGCAGGACCTAGGGTAAAACCAGCTTCTACTGTTCTAGCAAAAGAACACAGCAATAACATGTCTCCTGATCTCATTCTGCTATATTCACAGATCAGTACTATGCTCAGCCATCACCAGAGAAGCTTCCTTCTGTAGCAGAGGGGAATAAATACAGAGACCCCAAGCCAGACAATACACATAGAGTGAGAGACATTGGAACAATCAACTTTAAAAGGGGAGTCTCCATTAAACCCTTCCCACCAGACTTAAAGCGCCCCACCCCTGAGGAAGAGGCAGAATGATTGTAAGACTCAGAGAGGGCGGAGAATACCCGGGAAACAAGGCTCTAAGACAAGATTGATAAACAGATGAACTCACAGAGCCCGAGACAGCGTGACAGGGTCTTCAAGGGCCCACACTAGATGGAGTCTTAGAACTGAAAAGAGAAGTGGACACACCCCATTCCTAATCCAGAAGATAGTTTAGAATGATAACCCCAATTTGAAATGAACATTCAGGTTTTTTTTTTTCCAAGGGAGTCTCACTAGCAAAGCAAACTACTCACAAGTCTAGGCTGCATTCCCAGCCGAGAAAAAACAAATGGCATTTTTGGGGGGCCCTTGTCTCATCGTGTCATATCAGACCTTCGTTTTTACCGTTTTTTTTTTTTCTCATTATAGGCCCTTTCTGTATGTATCATGGCTTCCAGTTTAGTGTTTTCATGAGATTCCTGAGTGTATGAATGAGTGATTTTGTTTGTTTCTTGTGTCTCCCCGCCCCAGCTCTTTTCCTCCTGCTGGTCTTGTCTTTTCTTGTGTGTTAGCTTTTGCTGTCTCTTATTATATTTTAGTTTAGTATTATCTCTTAGATACTACTAACCTGCTTGTTTTTTAATGAGAGACAGAAAGGGGGTGGTTCTGGATGAGGGTGGAGGTGTGGCGGAACTGGCAGGAGGAGAGGGAGGGGAAACTGTAATCAGGCTATATTATATGAGAAAAAAAATATTTTTAATCAAAGTAAAAATATTCTGACAATCCAGGTGGCATAAACCTCTTTGTCTTTTTAAAATAGCTGTTTTTGAAGAATTTCATTTGATTTGAAGGATACAATTTTATGCTCACTAGCTCATTTTTGTGACTTGGAAAACCTCTATTTTAAGAGTGAGACTATGGTGTACTTTTAGTTCCTTCATAGGAACTATATTAGTACATTTTATTCATTGCAATATACTTAAATGTATTCATTTATTAGTTCCAATTCTAACAACTATTTATTAATTCTAACAGTTATGTATTATTAATTTTAATATAGAAAATTCACTATTTTTTCTGATTTTATTCAATATGCTATCATTACTCTTACTAAATAATTGCATAATTTTATTACTGAGATTCAAATAGGTTCTTTGGAATTTAATAAGTCACGAATTTATTAACTAATTGATCGTTTGCATTAACATTTCTTCAGTTAATTAATGTTGATACAGTAGGAGTCACAGTGGATTGTGAGGATTTTTTTTAAAGGAAAATGTACTCACTTCTTCTTGAGTGGTGATGAGGAAGTGACTTGTTGAATTTGCTAAACTCTTCCTTTTTGTCTCTACCTAAAGAAGCAAGATTTGCACAAATTCAGGAGGAGCCTGAATGAAGAGCCTCAAATCAAACCTGAGGAGAAGGGTAATTCCCAGTGCCTCAAAGACATGGGCATAAGCACACGGATATGTGGATTTTAAAGGCTGTCTGAGGGAAGGGAAGTGCACTTCTGAGCTTTCTTGGCATCCTCTGGGGTCCAGTTTTTCAAGGAGAATGGTTCGGTCCTTTGAGGAAAAGTGGGATGGGGTACGAAGTGTCTCCTGAGTGTCTCTTGCCCACAGCATACCCCTGTGCAATGCCAGAGCCCAGGGGAGGGCAGGGTCTTGGGTGATGTTCAGCCATGTGTACCCAGGGAAGGACAACACTGTGGTCTTCAGAAGAAGGTGAACTTGCTCTCAGACAGCCGGCCCATGAAAGGGCTTTTAAAGGGTTTACTTTTAAATGCTACTGTGAAACTGGGTAAGAATCAAGTCATTCCTGAAAAGATTTGTGTTGTTCTGAAAGGATTTGTGTTGTTGTTTTGTTCTGCTTTATTGTGTTGTTGTTGTTACAAATAATCCTTTGTATCCCTCTTACAGCCTGCCCTCTTCTTGATGGCCTGGCACAGCACACATGTATGGTCTTGGGCAGGGGACACTGTGTGTCCCACTCCAGGTTCCCTTAAAGGACTGAAGCATCCCCCAAACTTCTGAGTAATTCTTCACAGAAGTACCAGACTCACTCAGGCAGGAAGTGAGGCCCTCAAATTCAGTTAGAGGTTGTGGCTGCCTCTTTCTTTCTCTCTCTGCTTTTTCCAAACTTGGTGAAGACAGAGTTTCATTTCATGTGGTGTGAAAAATCAGTAAGTGAGCTGTGGTTTCACCCAGTTTGGTCCAGCATGGTTGAAACTGGCCACAGGGAACCCACAGAATTCCACGAATGGAATTCTGATGGTCATTAAGTCTTAGACAATTTACAGGCACACAACAAAGGGAAATCTGGGTTTCTCTGGAATTCTTTAGGGTAATTTTTTAAACCGTCAGTGCCAACATCTATTATGTGACTGTCACACAGCAAGTGGGGGAATCCCAGGGTCCTAACAACAGGACATTTAGTAATAAGATCTGTTGCCTCAGGCAGGAGTAAGGAGGTCAGCTAGTCCTGAGTTCTCTCCAGTATTTTGGTCTCTCCTCAGTATCCCCTTTCCCTAGTCTTCAACATTTGGCATCTGGCTACAGCCATTAGCACCGAGCCTTCACCCAAGGGCACTAAAGACTTATGTGGTTGAAACATTCCTGCCAAGTTACTTTGTATTAGTTCAGGGTGTATGACTCTCAGCTTCCTGGAACTTGAGGAAACTGATGTTCAGTCCTATAAACATAAGAGGAGAAACAACCTAAAATAGGTTATATTTCATTAAGAGAAAGATTTGTCTTTAAAATCAATAAATCTTCCCTTCCTTCCTTCCTTCCTTCCTTCCTTCCTCCCTTCCTTCTTTCTTCCATCCCTCTCTTCCCTCCCTCCCTTCCTCCCTCCCCTCCCTTCCTTCCCTCCCTTCATTTCTTCCTTCTTTCCTCTCCACTTCCTCCCTCCCTCCCTCCTCCCCTTCCTCCCTTCTTTTCTTTATAGGCCCCAGTCTTACTCTGCTGCCCTGGCTAGCCTGTAATTCACAGAGATTTAATTGCCTTTGCCTTCTAAGTGTTGGGTGTGACACCACACCTGACAGAAAACGAAAAGCAGTCCCTACTACCACACATTGGCAGTAGAATTTTCTAACACTGGTGAAGTGGCAAGGTTCAGCATGCCTGGAGCATGATGGGTAAGCTTTACCCTGGAAAACTCACCTTCATGCAGTATCATGCATAAATTTAAAGGACACAATTATTTTTCAAAAGTTTTATGTGTTTTGGGTTTTATCTGCATGTATGTCTGGACCCCGTGTGTGCTTTTGGTGCCTAAAGATGCCAGAAGAGGGTGTCAGATTCCCTGGAACTGGCGTTACAAGTGGTTGTGAGCCACCATGTATATTCTGGGAACTAAACTTGGATCCTCTGGAAAGGTAACAAGTGTACTTAACCACTGAGTCATCTCTGCAGCCTGTGAAGGACACAATTCTTGAAGTAGCTCATCATAGTATAAACAGAAGATGTGTAGAACATTATATGTAAGATTTAAGGTAATTCTGGTGACTATAAGGCTTTCAGTGTTCGAGATATTCCAGACTTAACTAAGATAATTCACAGAACCATATAAGTGACCAGCATAAATTATTAGAAATTTGAATATATATTTCTAAAGCATGAAATCTGTAGTGGAGCTGTATCTCTTCGTGGGATAAATTTGCTTTTAAGAAGCTGTTCACAAATCCATGAACAGCTATTGCTTACTGCCATAACCAACAGGGTGCAGCCTTAAGATCTTTGCTTTGTTCGTATGGTGTTAAGAAACATTGATTCATGTGAATGAGAACGGGAAGAATTTCCATGTAAAAATACTACACACTTTCTCAGTGCGCTTCCCATTGTGAATACCATAAACAGTTAATATGCAATGTACAGAAAACCATGACTTACCTAACTTGTCATAAACATAAACGTATTGGTTCCTGGTCCTGGAGGGGGAGTAGTCCTTGAGTATGTGGCTGGGAAGGCGTGAGGGTTTTTGTCTTAGATCATTTCGTGCAGAAGGGCAAAGAGAAGGGAAACTAACAAATAGGGATTGGATATGTGCTTGTGCAAGGAATCTATCCTGCGTATCCAACTCATGCTCACAATAATAGAGTTAATTCAGCCATGATAGAGGCCTCATGGCTGTAACTCCTCTAGAAAGCACTACCTTCCTAAAACTGTATACAAACTGAACACTTGTACAATTGTATTACTGATACAATTGAAGTTAAATCTCAATGTGATTTGAAGAAAGCATAAACACCCGATCCATAGCAACTCCTTTTACATTTTCTGAATCATATAATGGCATAGTTATCTACCATGAAATAATTGTTTCTCAGGATATTGCTTTGCTAATTGGATTAAGCCTTCAGTTTGAATGCAAACAATGATAGAAGATTGCATAAGCAGCGAAAGAATTCATTAGATGCCACTAGAGCTATTCACGTTCTAAAATTAGACTAAGCATTTCAATTTGTTCCTCGTTTGCATCCCCGTAGTCTTTGTGCCTCGGCGGACAGGAGACCCACATAAACCACACTGGGATTACAGGCGCCAGACCACAGCTCCTCTTTCTTGTGTTGTTTTCATAAAACCATACAGGCAAGGAATTTCGCAGACACTGAGGGTTATTGTCGAGGGAGCAGCTTGTTATTTCTTGGCAGCTCTCAGCATCATCTTTCCGAGGGACACTAACAATCGAATACACTCAAATCATAAAGTACCTGACAGTAGGCTTTTGGAGCTAAGGAACTACTTTGCCAGGACTAGGGAAGCCGGGGGAGGGGGGAGGGGAGAATCCAGTTTGATATCCTTCAAAGAAATATTGAGATCATTCAGTGTCCCACCAAAGAGCAACGCTGGGGTAAGAAAGTCCATCAGAGGAGAACATTTCAACTCTTATTGCTTCACAATATAGAGCAGCCATTTGACACATACAGCCATAACTACTACCTCAACCACCAGTGACAATCAATCAGAGAAAACCATTTTTCCCCCAGTGAGGCTTAACTTTTTTTTTTTTTTTTTTTTTTTTTAATCACACACCAGAGGAGAGTAAATGATCCGTGGGACTCCTCTCAATTTTGAGAACCTAAGTGCCTTAGGGTGGAGGAAGCAGACATGCCCTCAGACCTTCAAATTCAGAAGCAGGAATCAAGTAACATTGAGACAAAACAGTAATGTTGCCACTCACAACTTCGTCCCTAGCTAATTTACACAGCGAAACATTATTGGAAGCCTGCACCTAGCACTCAGTGGTTTTGCATGGATTAACCACACTCCCTATCTAATCTCCTTTGTGGCCGTGGGTTTGCAGTTTACAGCTGTGGGTTGGGGAACATTGTTTGTGGCTAAAGCGCAGAAGAACCAAGCCAGGCAGTGCACTTGAAGATCAAAGCGAGAAACTTGGCGGCACTGTGAGTTCTCCGGGCAACCTAGCTCGCCACATATGCTTCTCGTATACCAATTAATCTCCATCCAGGGAGACAGGACGCCATTTATGGCTACACTTTAGTCTGAGACTCACAGTAGCCAAACGTTTAGTAGTGTGGGCATGTATCTGAATGATAATCAATTCTGGAAAATCGTAGTTTGGGGTCGTCTTGAAAACTTGCCAGTCTCTGGGCTGACAGTTGTCTGCTGTGGGTTATCATTTGTCTACATCTGCTCCAGCTGTGAAAATGCAGGCATGCATTTGTTCTGTACTTTACAATGTGCAATATGCTTTTCTGTGTAATAATGTCACCCAACCTCATCAAAAAATGCCACTCCATCAGCCTCGGTCCCTGAGCATCTCACCATTGCAGTGCTCCTACTTTCCAAAGGACAAACTGAGAATTCTCAGTTTCAAAGACTTTAAGATTGTGTACAAACAAACTTTAACATAAGTGGGTTCACCATTTCATCTCTAATACGTTCTATTTAATTTTAATTCATATAACTTTTAATTTGCGCATAAATATTCCATTTACAAAATAACATGCTCATCCGAAAATCAAATACAAAAGGAAAGAAAAGCTGCTAGGGGACCCTGGAGTGGGGGGAGGGGCTTGGGAAGGACTTGCAGTGGACTGGAGTGAATATTGACCAAAATTGATTTTATGCAAATACGAGATTCTCAAAGAGTAAATGAGCACGCAATATTAAATAAGATATAACCACACAGGCAAAGTAAAAGTTCTCTTTTCGCCATTGCTGCCCTCCCACTGCTCAGAGACACTCTTCAGCTATTAGTTAATAATATTAGTCCAGACAGATCTCACAAACAAATATAAGAGAATCATTTTTTATTATGCGTTGTCTATCCTAACATGTACTTAGGATTTAAATAGCATTTTAAGATCAAAATTATAAAGTCCTGGTTTTCAGAGCTTGCTAGCAAACAGCGGACTCCACAGCAAACCTCCAATCCCTGCTCTTAGCTCTCAGAGGCAGCCACTTCAAGACCTTCGGTTATTTGTCCTAACATTTACACATTGGTAGTGTGGTTGGGCCTCTGTCTGATTGTCTAGGTGTAGGCATTATTTGTGGACTCCCACTCCATGTGCGTGACGGCATACATATATGCACACACACATTTTGTCATTTGTATTCACGGCAGCTCTTCAAATGGCACCTGTGTTTTACAGTAGCCATTTATTTAGGTGGAATATGGGGTCTCAAACAAGGATTGCATTTTATCCATCCACTTGAGTGGTCATTAAGTTATGCAGAGGACTCTCTCACTTTGTGCCTTTTCCGTGGGGACACCAAACGAAACATAAAAATACACTGGAAGGCACAGAGCCGGGCCATCTGAAACCCCCTTGACACCGCTTTCCACACACCTCAACAACAGCAGCAGCAGAATGCCACAAGGAATCTGGATGCTTCATAGCTTGCGGGACACACTTGTATCACATTTGTATTCCGTGAAGCCCCTAGTGAAAGCTCTCGTTGAGCTTCAAAGGTTAGAAATTGAAGTTACAGTGACCCCAACAGAAAGACTTCCCACCCGTCTAGCTCTAACAGGTATCCACGAGCAGCAGAAATCTGTTTACCTTTCTTCATCCCCACCCTTTCTCATGGCCTCTCTGGTCTGCAGCTAGCAAACCCAGCTAGCAGAATAATGTGTATTTTCAGCCCATGCTTTTAATCTTTCCAGTCCCTTTCATTTTTCTGCTGGGATAACTGGCTCCTGTTGTCACTGTGGCTTTCTCTGAAACCACCGCTAAATCAACAGTGTTACTGATCAGCAGAACCGGAGTAGCCTGGGGAGGAAACAGAGATCCATTCATTGTTTAAGAGAGGTCAAGCTCAGCAACCCAGCTCTCCTCAAGTGGGGTTTGGCTTCTGTGCGCGCAATGTGAAGAAATGTGGCGACAACTTTTACTCAGTGAAGTGAGTTTTTTTCTTTTTCTCTTTTTCTTTTTCTTTTTCTTTTTCTTCTTTTCTTTTCTTTTCTTTTTTTTTTTTTTTTGTTTTGTTTTGTTTTGAACCACCAACCACAAGTGAATTCCAGTAACGGGCTAAGTGAGGTTCAGATATTATGATCTGCCACCAGCTGTGCGCTTGAATTTCTTTTTAGACCCGCATGATATCCATTTACATAAAACTGTGTGGATGAACATGAAAACACAGACTTCCCATGTATCTACATATGTATCAAATGACAGCGTACCCTTTCATTTCTAAAGCACGGCCTCTCTATTTGTCTACCTCTGATATGGTTTTCTGCATGCATACGCATGCTGCTTGACCGAACCGTGTCTTTGCTATTATTTTAGTTACTTAAACAACATAGTTAGGCTAGCACAGAATCAATAGCACCTGGTTCAGGAGGTGGAGACTGATGACCCAGTCTGTAGCTCTCTAAGCCTACGTCTCTACCCCATAACTGGGTTCAGCAAACGCACCATGGTAAAAGGTGTGCGTTTCAGTGGGACCTGAAGAGCATTAAGAGGGATTTGTGTGACACCGGCTGTGCTGTGGTTCCTGTTTAAAGGATTTCATAAGAGAAAGACATTTCCAGGGGTTGCAAACCAATACGTTGCAAAGGTTCACGTTTTCATTGGTCGGGTGGGAAGCGTATTCACAGGAATGAAATTCGAGGCTCCTAGTAGTCGGCTTTGATTATCATTGCATGCATAGTGGTTTATGCTAGTTTGGAATCACTTGGCTCTTTGTGGAACAAATGAATCACTCTCAAATAATGTCAGGAACAATTTGTCAATTACCACCTCTTTAGAAGCACTAAAGTATATGGATTCCTAAATATCAAATTCAATGGGTGTGTGTCATTGTTGTTGGCCTGCTCTGTGCCTTTAAATGTCGGTGACCTTTCACCCTCAATGAGACCACTCTGATAAGGCCCTCTTGCTGTTTTCACAGCTGAGTTCTGTTTAGTTCTCAGGCTTTGTGGACCACTCTCCTCCTTACATGCACGTGTCCTCCAGAGTTTCCTAGCGGCGTTCACCTCTCCTGTTCTCCATGCCTTCCTGGGTTACCTCATCCAGGATCAGTATCACCTGTAGACAGCAAACACCACCCATGAGCACCTGAAAGGAAAGATGTGCGAGGGCCAGGAGTTTATTTTTCTTTCCAGTGAGAGTTCCAAGGTCGGCCACTCTGAGCACTGCGACAGCCGAGGTCTGCTGTCCTCTCCTTGGTCAGGCAGTGACTGTGACTACTTCCTCAGACTTGTCTGAAAGTACTCCAGCATCCGGAGCGTGGGAAAAGAGGTAAGAAATAGGCGAGCCTGCCATGTTTCTTCTGTACATCTGAAAAATCTCTACTCCACAAGATACCTTCTGCTAATATAGCTATATGTACCTGCAAGAGACTTAGAAATATGGTTTAGCTTTTGAAATGTAGTTCTTCCAACAAGTGCTCAAATATTTGTATTCTGATGATGCCAAACAGCTGCGTTTATCCCTAGAAGTCTTCTGGATTTGAACTCATGCACACAGATGTCTCCTGGATGTGCTGCTCCAAAGCAGAAATGAACTCCTAAACTCACAAGGTACGTCCCAAGCATCTCCATTTTGTCCCCTAGCTCTTTCTCTCACATCACTGCAATTCTTTGACTCTTCTGCATTGATTTATCACGTACTGTATGCCAGACTTCACAAATGTTCTCAATGAGACTCATTGCTTACCTAAAGGAACTCACAGGTGGATGGCGAGTGTTTCTGAGAATCTCTTGGGAAGGATCCCGTAAACTCAACTCGTGAGAATGCTGGATGTTCTTCCCCAGGGTTGCTCTTAGTTGAAGAGAACAGAGGTGCTGATACCCACTATTAGCATTCAGTGGCTTTAGCAGGAGTGTAAAACTACTGCTCCCTTGATTGAACACAGCACAAACAGAAAGCGTTGACCTAGTCCAGGATCACTTGAGACTTTAGAAGTTGTGACTTGATTTCTTCTCTGTTCAGCTATATTCGCTTGCTTGCTTTGTTGGCCATGCTGGAGGTTGAACCCAGAGCCTTGCTCCTTCTAGGAAAACACTACCAGTGAGCATTACATTTAGCTTCTCTGTTCAGTCTGTTCTCACTCACTCGTCCACAGTGAGGCTGCCTGGAAAGGCCATGAGTATCCTAAAGGCAAAATTCCACATCAGCCTGCCTTCACCAGAAATCCTGTATGAAAGGAGTCCTAGATGTGGCATTAGAAAGTAGATGCCAATTCTCATCCTCCCGGGTGACAGTGTATCTCCCAAGGTTGCCAGAGTTCCCATTCATAAAGGTAGGGGATGAGGTAAAGCTAATGGCTTCAATGTAGTGCAATGATTTTATCTGAAAATAATCACTGCTGTGGTCCTTATATTTGGGTTGAAAAATTGTGGTACCTCGCAAACTACTGACTGTAGAAAACGAACAACCATATAAATATATTTAATGATAGAAGAAAGGAAAAGGAAGAAAGAACGGGTGAAAGGGGCGCTCTTTACAGCTTGATGGATATCAGCATGGGCCCTTTGTTTAGTCAGAGCGTGATTGCCCTGGCCCACACTATGGTGTGGTGCGGCTGCCATGACTCGCAGGCCGGGATGAAAAGGTGACCTGCGCTGTGTCCCCAGGCTGGCACAGACTGACAAAGACATTGTTGAAGAACTC